>NC_070585.1:11559244-11614244 GCF_027409825.1 Scomber japonicus
AAGTTTCATTGGAAAAGAACCTGATTAGTTTTATTGTGAATTTAAGCTGTCCTTCAGTTATTTATTATTAAGGATGAATGCACACACACACATGCTCTCACACAAACACACACACACACACACACACACACACACACACACACACACACACACACACACACACACACACACACAGACAGGGCATGCATCCACCTGTTCTCCTCGCTCCTCTCTCGCCCGAGGGGACGAGTATGGTAGATAACAGTTTGAGTGGGCCTGCTGCAAAACACTAATCAGACCTAACACTGCCTAATTAGTACAGAGTCCGCTGATTGGCTTACAGCAATAATTAACACAGGTGAGAATAATTAGCTCCCCATAGACCTGTTTGTGCCTGTGTGTGTGTGTGTGTGTGTGTCTGTCTGTGTGTGTGTGTGTGTGTGTGTGTGTGTGTGTGTGTGTGTGTGTGTGTGTGTGTATGTGTGTGTGTGTGTGTGTGAGGATGTTATTATGCAGTCTTGGTCCCCAGTGAGGCTGAGGAGGCAGAGAGAAGAATCAAACTCATTACTGAAACCAGGCCAACCTGTGTTAGGTGCTCTGCTTTCCCACACCCAGAGAATTAGCCAAGGAGATATCCACCACCCCTCTCTCCCTCTCTCTCTTCCTCTGTGTGTGTGTGTGTGTGTTTATCCCCTGTCTCCCTCCTTCCTCTGTCTTGCTTACATTCTCCTTTTCTCCTTTTCCTTCAGCCCCCATCACTGATGAGTGAAGGTCCGCTAGGTGAACCTGTTAAGATAAGATGAAACAGAGACATGGGGCATCTTTCTATCATATTCTGTCTCTCTGGTGGTCTGCTTCTCTCTTTTATCCCCCGCCCAGCCTCTTTCAATCTCTCTTCAGAATTGTAAGAACAAAATAGTGGTGGGGGTGGGACATGTTGGCAAGTGCTGTCTTCCTCTTCATATAAAAAGCTTGTACAGTGAGCATATAGCCTCTCCTCCATAAAAATGTATACCGTACACTTCATGAACTACTACTTACCGCCTGGCTGTATATAGAAGATAGTGAATCATGCTCAGCCAACGCCTCACGATGGCTTTCCAAGAGAGAGAGAGGGAGAGGAAGAGGGAGATAATGAGAAAGACAGAGAGGGAGAGACAAAAGAAAAGAAAAGGGGACGGTATTTTGCTGAGAGACTGGCCGTCGTTCATCAGTCTGAAGCAGCATGGTGTCCTCCATCTCACTCTCTCTGGTTATTTTTACCAAAGTACTGCTTCTTTGATCAAGCCAACATCACAGAGAAGAAGACGGGCACGCAGACATTGAGAGGGGGTTAATATTGGAACACAATTGACGGCTTGTCACTTTTAGCTCCGAGGCACCAACATCACCGAGTAGTTAGTTAGGTGCCGGAGAGGGAGATAGAGGGGGGTAACACACACACGCGCGCGCGCGTACGCATGCACACACACCTTCAAGAGCTTTTTGTGTGCTAAATAAATAACAAGCGACAATGTAAATTGGTGTTTTCCTGGAGTGTGCGGCTGCTTCTGGGATGTATTTTTCATGTCAAGACATTTTAGAGTGGTTTAGGAGTGCAGGATGTGCAGATAATGAATTTAACCCTGCAAACTGTACACACACACACTCTCATGCACACAATTTTACACTTATACATTCATATGGGGTGTGGAGTCGAATATTCACTTGACCACAGGTGCACCGCAGTGCTGCCAGCATTAATGTGGGGCTGACTCCCGCCCCCCTCTACTATTGTTCTCCACCCACCAGGGCCCAGGGAGGTGCCAGGGGCGACATCAGCCTATAACCATACACTAGTAGAGACACAGTGGGAGAGGGAAAGCTCATTGCTGGCTGACTGATCTCCAGTCTCGCGCTGACAAGCCTCCCGTGTTCGCTAGATTTGTTTTTTTTTGTTTTTTGTGTTCACTCCTGGTAAACACTTGCCTCTCAAAACAGGCAGCTACTACCTCTGTCACACCGAGGCTGTCAACACAACACTGTACTCCACATCGCACTGACATAGAGATGTATGCATGAGCTGAATGGATGTACTCAAAGGAAGCTTAAATGCATATAAGAGCTGTTAAAGCTGTGTTTATGGGATGCATTTGCATAGTGTTCGTAGCCTTTTCTGCCGTGTCTCCGTCTTTTTCACACACACACACACACACACACACACACAAAATACACTTTTCCCCTCTCGAATACCCTCAACATGCCTTCCTGACTAAAGAAACAAAATGAAAGAAGGTTGATTGAGGCAAAACAAGGAAGGTTGTTTTTTTTCATATTTCCTGTTTCAATAATTAATATGCATGAGTTTTATGGCCGCTTAAGATGCGATCAATTATTCATTAACAGCATGTTAATTGCATCCACAGTCGTGAATATTTAACCAAACACTAAATCAATGGGGTCGAATGAGCAGCAATATGGACATTTTATAAGCTTTGCCAAAATTAGGTTAGGCTTTAATGAAAACCGCAGAGAACAGATTGAACAGGGGGGGAAATGTGAAGAAATAAATAAAATGTACAAAAGTAAATGAACCAACTTCACAAAAAGAAACACATATTTAGAAATCAGACAATATGAATAAATGCAAAGAAGCAAGATGCAAGGTTGTTGACTCGTAACAGTGTAGTCTCTGACTCCTAGCCTTTTCTTCGGCTTTGTCTCTTTATTCTCATCTCCTCCTTTTTTAAATGGAGAGGATGTAATCTCCTCATCTCTGCCCACTGTAGCCAGCCTTTTTTCGCTCTCAAAGACTCCAGACTCCTTTGTCCTGAATCTTTGTGTGTGCTTGTGTTTGTGTCTGTGTGCTCCGTGTGTGGGTGTGTGTGTGTGTGTGTGTGTCACAGCGGTGTCTGGACGGTGACATTTCTCTGCTTGGATAACCATCGCGCCCTCTGTCCCTCTGTCCCTCCAGCCATGACGCAGGGTAATGTCACCTGTCAGTCTCAAACTCCTACTTACAACCACTGTCCAACCCCCTCCTCCTCCTCCTCACTCTCCTCTCCCCTCACCCACATGGAACACCACCATCGGTCCACCACCCTCTCACCCCGACCCCAGCAGCTCCTTCCTGGACCTCACCTGGGAGACAAAGCCCTCAGCACCCCCTCTTCTTCCCCCTTTTGTCTTCATCTACGGTACCTTATATGACTCCATATCCTCCTGCTCTTTACCTGCCGTATATCCAAATGGCAACCCCACCCCTTCTTACCCTGCACATTTGCCCCCAGGACTTTTCAGAATATGGAATGGGAAGACATCTCATATAGTGAATGGGAAAGTCAGGGGTGGGAAGTTGACTTTTTGCCTGGACCCTCGCGCGCCTGTTTCCAATTACTCTCCCGGCACAGGCAGGGTGGAGGTTTATGCGTTATATGGGAATGTAATTGACTATAACTGCCCTCTTAACATTAACCAGGTGTACTAGCTGAGTGTGTGAGATTAGGCCCCGGGTCTTGGCCGTTATGTGTGGACTGGCTATGTAGTTGTGTGTGTTGTTGTTGATGTATTTATACCCTGCTGCTGTGAGGTGCTGCCCATTAGCACTGCATTTAAATCTGACATTTTTCCTGTGTGTGTTTTTGTGCGTGCGTGTGCGTACATACATACTGGGCTAGGTTCTGTTTGTATTTGGGCCTTAAGTTTCATCTGCCTTTGTGTGCATGTAAGAATGAGAGGGAAAGTAAAAGAGGCAGGATACAGATCCAGCCCGCTTCAAGGGGGGCCTGACTTTACAAGGACGAAGTCAAAATGGGCCCATTCACAAGGCTGACACACTGTGATTTGTATGTATAGTGCTGTGCAGCCTGCGGGGCACTAGCCCAGAGGCTATCACAGACACCCAGACCAGTGCACGAGCAGGGGAGGGAGGTGGATGGTGACTGTGTGTGTGTGTGTTTGGAAAAAGAGGGGTGTGTGTGTATTTATGTGTGTCTGTGTGTGTGTGTGTGTGTGTGTGTGTGTGTGTGTGTGTGTGTGTGTGTGTGTGTGTTGGAAAGGGAAGCATCAACAGGCTGTCAATCAAGCCCCAGCCACAGCCTGTCACTCCTCAATAGAGCTCGTCCGAGGGAGAATGGGAGTCCCTGGGACCCTGAGAGGAGAAAGGAGGAGGTGCTGGAGGGTGAGGCGGAGGAAGTAGGGAGGAGGTGACTGTCTATCTGTCTCAGTGACTCGGGCTTGATTTGATATTTGATACCGAGCATGTGGCATTTGAATGCAAATCTATTTTGATCGTCCCACTGTCTGATAGGGTTAAGAGGAATCTATAGGGGATATGCATTTGTGGGTGCATGCATGTATGCATGACACACACACATACACACACACACACACACACACACACACACACACACAAACACACAAAATGGGACTCAGAGGAAATATTCAGACGGATTGTATTGCTACTTTCCAAAGCAATATAAAGATAGTTTACGCATAATAACATACAATGTAATAATTCAGAGGTTACAAATAGCTTTAGTGAAGTGATCTTTGACTCCCTGTGGTTAAAGTAGGACTGATGTCTCTTTATGAGCAAAAACATGTCAGTGTATTATATATACATCCTGTACATTGCTGTGTGTTTGAGTACGTTTGAAAATGAAAGGGTGTGCAGGATAATTATTTTCCCTGCGTGCATGAGGAGGATTGTGTTTAAAAGCGAGCATGCCAAGTAGGTAGACAGACGGACAGCTAGACGGACGGATAAAGCCAGTATTACTGCAGTATGGAAATGCGAGGCTCAGTTCCCTCCCAATTAGAGCAGTGACTTCTGAAATGCCATAATACCCATTAATTAGCAGGCTGCTATTTTCTCAGTGATTTGGCTAATTAGTCTGCGAGGCTCTACACTATCTGGACCATTATTATTGGGCTGAAGCCATGCAAACACACTCACGTACCCACACTCATGTTGGAGCGCAAACACCAGCACGCTCACGTTCATATACATACTGTACAGTGGAAGAGATACACATTGCAACAATTTTCCCACAGTTGAGTGACCCTAATTTAAGTGACACCATTATACGCTTCAGCGGCGGCATAGCACAGCATGAGAGAGTTAATGGTGAAGAAGGGGATGTTGATGAGCAGTTACACACCGGTCGCCCTCTTCTTCAACTATATTCTCCTCATAACATGTTATTATATGCTGTTATGCACTGATAAAGCCCAACAAACAGCAGCACTGGCCTGTCCCCTCCTCTGAGACACAACAGGGAAGCATTTCAACCCCTTGTAATGACTTGGCGTGTGTGTGTGTGTGTGTGATGGGCGCTCTCTGCTCGACAGTCCATCAGTGTCTCCCACCGGACAGACAGGCCACTGACACAGCACCACGAGGCCAGGAAACCTTTTCAATCACTCCCTCACTTTTCCCCCTCTGTCAGGTGGCAGAAAGGCGTGATTGATCTGTTGTTGCTCCTCGGTGGTAAAGGAGTGGAAAGAAGTTGTGTTGGGTGAAAAAAAAAGGTCTGGCATGTGTGACAACCACTTTCATAAGTTTATTAATCATCTTCATCAATAATGCAGCCCTAGCCCTGCTGTTGGTCGCCATGCAGCATGTGTGTTTGTGCATATGTGTGTGTTTGCATGCAGGCAAGAGAGAGTGTGTTCACACTCCTCGCAGCCCGATGAACTTCATAAGTGTCCCATCACCACTTTAATCAAATTACTTATGAACCAAAATTGACAGTTTTCATTAATTATAAAGGATTATTCTAATTGCGATTCAAATTTATTCATTTAGAACAGACGGCATTCAGTAATGTTTCAGGAAATTTGCATATTAAATGGAGAGGGTAGGCCATTAGCTATGCTAATGTATGCATAATTCCTTATTTTGTGATTGGTGGGCCATATGTAGCAGGCTGGGGGTGTGCAGGTGAGGAATCTAGAAGGAGCTGTAATATGTTTGATAAACACAGAGGGACGCAAGGCCAAAACACACGCGTGCACATGAACCCACGCTCACACAAGCACCGTAAGACGCCATACATCTCTGCTGAGCGTCACTCTGTCTTTCCCCTGTCACACACTCTGTCTCCCATTTTCTCACCCTCTCCTGCTATCTGTTTCCATATTCCTCCCTTAAGACCCATTGTAGGGAATAACTTTTCACCCTAGAACAAACACAGCACACTAATTAAGTTTCTGATTTCTGATCCTGCTGCATTTAGAAACATAACCTTGAGCCTGTGTACAGTCACAGTCATAGTTATGATTTAATACGGTGCTTAAATGGAACAAAAAGAAAGAACTTTTGCAAGCGGCACATTCATCCCCACAATGTATGGGGCTGGTCCCGGGTTGACACAATGCTCTTTATCAAGCTATATATAGTCGATGCATTATGCATTAAGTTTAACATGTGCTTAAATCAACACTATTCAATATGAATACATCAGTCTTCAACTGAGGTACAGAGGAGAACAGTTAGGGTAAATGACTGCGCGGGGAGGCACACAGGCAGGCATAAGCATGCGGTCACACACACACACGCGGTCACACACACCCTTCGGCTGTGCGGCGGCGTCTACCCAAGCTGATGACAGGGCCATTATTCACTGGTCAGTCCCACGAGGGCAGGGTTTGGGTTGAACAGGGTAGCAGAGCGTCCCAGCATGGCAGGACAACACTGAGGTGAGAGGGACCAGGACCCTTCATTACTCCTGTGGTCTGGGGGCCTGGAGCTCTCTCTCTCTCTCGCTCTCTCTTTGTCTCTGTCTCCATCAGATTAATGGGCCAGGCCCGACAGGGGAAGTGTTTCAATCAGCACTGCCTGCCAAGCTTGTCCATCACCCAGACAGCCTCTTATTCATCATGGCTTTGATACACACACACAAATGCACACATACACACATACATACGCACAGATGTTTATTTGGCTGCATTTCATCCTCAGTGCTCTGGTGTAAAGCTGGGTTACAGGTAGTTATGTTATCAGGCTACAAGTTGTTGAACCCATCACTGCCAAGCACAGAGATTGGCCACCTTTCAATGCTCCCTGCACGATTTCTCAGTTGAATTTTGAATGATCCTTTTTCGGATGAAATGGATGAAACACAATTGGTTAAGTGTCTCTGGGACTTCTGTCCCCAAGCTGGGACTGGAGCTCCGGCACTGCGGGAAATGAGGAACTATCTCTCCCAAGTGGGGCTTCTCCCCGAGCGGGCGAAGGCACAGTGCAGATCCCCCTTGACCCACCGTCTCCCTCCTCCAGGGTCCATTTGTTCTGAGAAATATTTAACGACTGGGCAAATTCAGCTGACATGACATGCACACACATTGAGCAGATACAGAGGAGGAGGATGGGACGATGCACGGAGCGAGCTGGAAATGAATTTTTCAGCGCTGTGAGATGTTCTATTTGAATAAATCATGACACTTAAGATAGACATGAGGGCAATATAGAGGTGCTCGCCACTACTTTGAGGAGTGGCACTCCAAAGGAATGAAGCAAAGTGTGTATGAGGGTCTGTCTTTCTTTGTCCGTCTGCCAACATGTTTCTGTATGTTTTTTCATATTTTCATGTATGTTTTTTATCTTTCAGTTTATCTGTCTCATATTACTGTTGTACAAGGAAATGGATGTTTCTCTCACAGTAAACTGGGCCACTGCAGCTTGTTACAGGCTGGTGTCCGAGGCCCAGGGCCAGGCCCAGAGACAGACCTGGTTCTAGATTATTAATGTCCCCCCCTGTGGAGCCAGGCCCCCTCCCCCACCCAGTGCCCCTCTACACCCCTGGGGTCAGCCTGCATGGCTCCTGGTGCAAGGCCCCCCTCATAAATCTCCCTAAATTAGTGTGTGCGCACGTATGTGTGTGTGTGTGTGTGCTTCCAGGCTTAAATATATACTGCAGGCAGGCAGACAGGTCACCAAGAAAACAAGCCAGTCAGGCTCTTGGTTGAAGTGTCAGTGATGCATGGCGGAAAGAGTAAAAGAAAGAGTTGTTGAGAAAAGAAAGAATACGAGAAATGAAACACAAGGGGAGGAAAAGAAAATACACAAAACAGGAGTTGAGGAAGATATTTGATTCTCTAAGAGTGCCAGACTTTTCTTTTTGTTTGGTTGCCTATTTATCACCTGCTTTTTTCCTCACTGTAACATTATATTTGCTTACAAATATTTACACTTAATTTGAACTCAGCTCTGACTTCATTAGGATCGATTTCCTGAACAAATCTTAATGCTTAATTGCTGAAGTGCAGGATCTTCCATTCCTCTACCTGCCTAGATTAGTTCAACATGTCCCACGGTGGTAACAGGCAGGGGAAGTGCTGTTGTGTCACTTAGTTAACCCCCAAGACAAATGGCTCCCCTCCGGAGCACAGTGAATTACACACCTCATGAAGCATATTAGTAGCCAGACACAGTGCTTTTCTCCTGGAGATGATCTGTAAAGCAGAAAAGGATGGAGAGAGGGGGGTGGAGGAGAGGGCTGACTTATGGCATCACCCACAGCCATTTTTACAGCGTATCGGCATCAGAACAAAACACAGAGAGCCGAGGGAGGAGGAGTGAAGAAGAAAGAAATGAAACACAATGTTTTACAAAAGGCTGAAAAGATGAATAAACTAGAACTACTGAGGAAGATAAAACCACACAGTTCTAAAGTTATCTACGTTAAATTTGACAAGCAAAACAACTATTTCCCTCATTTGTGGCTAATGTAGGAAAATTATTAGAAAATATAACAGAATTGTCCCTCGGAGGCTTCCTTGCTGTTAGCTAATCGCGTAGACAATCTTTATCACCACAGTAATAATATTTAGATGCTACAGGGATTACTTAAAAGTTGTGTTATAATTGCTTTCCTTGTTTTGTTTTTTATGGGCAGAGGGTGATTTTGTGTTTAATTGCTCCAAAGTGACAAATAATGCTTGTTACGATATGATGAAAGTGTGAGATCATTAAATTACTACGGCGACCGCTGCATGTGTTTATTTGTTCGGTTTTTTGCTGTTGCAAATTTATGCCATGAGGCTTCAAGAGGCCAAGCAGTTATTTACACAAATTCACTTCCACAGCCATTCCTGGATTTAGGGGTAATTACGTGAGAGCAAAATGGTTTTATTTCATTTAATCCAGCCGGCGCAGCAATTTGCTGTGGTAATATTTGTGGCTGTGGCAGTCCGTACAGTAAAATAGCTTGAAACCAGCGAGAGTCTCATATACAAACAAGGTAGAGGAGGAGAGACAATATCATCTGCTGGAGAAGGACCAAATGAAAGTGTGTGTTTTGTTCCAATGCCCCACTCTACCCAGCACAAAGCAGCTTGTACCATTTTCAAATGTGTAATTTTTATTCAACATTTTTTCATCCATATATTTGGTCTTGCTAAATGCTCTTTTGAAGTCTTATACACAATGCTAAACATGTTCATTTTAATGCTGGGTGTAAAATTTACCTTCAAAAAACATCATGTGTCATTTTTGTATAGTTGTAGTAGAGTGTAAGCAGTTGCTCCTGAAATGTTAAAATCCCCAAACTTTCAGAGTTATACTGAGGAGGAGACCTTGGTGTTTTCAGCTATGATGCTTTGGCAACAAAATGTAACCATTTATTCTCTCTTACTCACTCTTATGTTCAAAGCTGGATTGAACTGAATGTTTTTGCCATAGTGTCAAGTCAGCAAGAGAGTATCGATTGTGAGTCGATTACTTATTATACTTTTTTTTAATGACTAAAAAGTAAGGTAAACATGATACTAGAGAGCCACTAAGTACAAATGAGAAAATGATGGTCTCTTATCAGCTATCTGTCCATATTTACTGGTCAGCTGTAAATCAGATTATCCATAAATCCTCATGGTAATCTCTTTGGTATTGCATATCAACACGTGCTGCTCTTTATTCACCCCACCCACCCACCCACACTCCCACTCTCTCTGTTGATCCATGTAAATGTGTGCAGCGGTGATTCCAGTCCCCTGGCTCCCGGGGAGATGAGATAGAGCACCGAGGAATCAACATGCTGCAGTTTTGTAATGTTTCCGTGCGGCTGACTCCAGACACCTTAAGTCATGTAAATAATGAATCAGATGATCCACGCGTACAGGAGATCGAGGGGACATGCTGACATATGGCACAGCGAATGAGGCATGCTGACTTTCTCTCGCTGTCTTTTTTTTACCGCACTCAATATCTCAGCTGGTATCCCATCCCCAGTCTCACTTTTTTCCTTCTACTTCACTTTACCCTCTCCAAATTCTCAATATTTAACCCACTGATTTTGGTCACTTCTGACTTTGGTGACCCTAACTTTCCTCCTTTCAATTATCCATTATTCCTCTATCATGAATACCTCACAGGAGGACAGTTGGGAAAAAGAGTAGAGTCAATGAATTAAACAGGAGGTGCAGCCAGGAAGGTGGGGTATGTTGGACAAGTGGATGTAGTCCGTGGCTGTCTGCGAGGTTGCTCTTTGACCTCGAGGAGATAAGAAAGTTGGGAGACCCTCAGCCTGTGGGGTCCACCAGCCACTGTAAAAGAAAAAAAAAAAAAAAAAAAAAAGAACCTCCATCTCTCAGCGTCATGAATTATTTAGATATTGGCCTACAGCTTCTAAAATATACAGGAGGGTGGTCTGTCTCTCACATACTCTCTACCCCATCCTTCTGTCTATCTTTCCATCGTTTTCTCCTCTCACTTTCTTACCTCCCTCTTCTCTCTCTCTTATTCCTTTCCCCCCCATTCAGATTTATCCTCTTGCGCCAGAGAGAGGATCTTGTAAATCAGAGCCAAAACAAAGCAGAAGAAGAAAAGGCAGCACCCAAAAGACAGTTTGTTATTCAGATCATAAGAGGCTTTTTCTTCTTTGCTTGAAGAAGAATGTCTACCACTAACCAGCTGTCATGCATTTAAAAGTTGTCAGGGATAAATTCACGAGTTCTTGTGTTACATCAGATGCTTGTAATGCACAGCAGTAGGCTGGTCCTTGAAATGAGACAGAACTCTGGTCTGTCCATTTATCTTCTTTGCTCTCTTGTTTTTCTCTCCCTCTCTCTCTCTCTCTCTCTCTCTCTCTCTCTCTCTCTCGATGAAGCAATTGTCCAAGGCACACTGCTTACTGTGTTTCTCTTGACATGTCTCTATGTGTGTGTGTGTGATGCATTTGCTCGTGCATGATTATATCTAAGGCAGTTGGCTCCAAACGCGCTGCCCAACGCAGAATCCTAGCCATAACAAATGAACAGAGGGGAGAAAATAAGACATATGAAAGAAAAGCTGAGCAAAGGAGTGATTCTCTCTCTGGCTGGTGGAGATCTGTATTGTAAGCAGTTTCAGCTGTCAGCACTTCTTTGAGCTACCTCAAAGGGAGGAGGAGGAGGGGAGGGGGGGGGGGATCGACCGGGAAATGTTGTAGTTTTTATTTTCCCCCTTTTGAGGGTTCCTGTTTATTTGTACACGGCACTGTTTATTTTCGCGGTTCATTTGATATAGTTTTGTTTTGTTTTTTTTCAGACAGAGAGACGATGCAGGAGAGCAAGTGGAGAGATTTACTGTAGTTTCAGTTAAAGAAGAAGTTGTCAGGCTACGAGCCTTGGGGTGGGGCTAGGGAATAAATTGTCAGCCATCCCCTTTCTGCTTTTCAGGCCTCTGGTGCGCACCCCCCCCCCCCCCCCTCTCCTCCTCCCACCATCACTCCCCCCTTTACTCCACCGACCCACCCTCCTCCCTCCATCCCTCCCTCCCTCATTAAGTATTGATGTGGGTAGCCATACTTGCCATCTCAGCCTATTAATAATGCATGGCAGGTGCTGTTGATGTGGTCTCTCACACTGAGATTGAGAGAGGCAGGAATGGCAACACTGTGCTGCATAGTAGCTACACCACAACCTCCGTCACACGACTCTGCAGCTGGGTAGGTGGGGGGAGTGGGGGGCTGCGTCTGCCCCGGTGAGTTTATGGCAAGCTCGGAGATAGATATACAAGGTAGCATCTTACTCAATATCCCGGAGCTGTTTTTACATAGAAAACTGCCTTTGTCATAAACAACTGATGGATGAGGGTGGGATAGTGTATGAGCCTTGTCTGCCACGGCTGTTTCGTTTGTTTTATTTGAATTTTATGTTTTATTAAAGTAGATCGTACAACACTTTCAATGACAGACAACTGTACTCAAGCTCATCTCTTCCTTTCCCTGCTTCTCTTTCTGCATGTACAGGTTCTTCCTCAAGTTCTTCCTGAAG
The DNA here is from genome assembly GCF_027409825.1 of Scomber japonicus. Lineage (NCBI taxonomy): Eukaryota > Metazoa > Chordata > Actinopteri > Scombriformes > Scombridae > Scomber > Scomber japonicus. The sequence continues at coordinate 11,571,458 of NC_070585.1, forward strand.
TGCAACCAGAACTGCCTGAAGAATGCCGGGAACCCGAGAGACATGAGGCGTTTTCAGGTGAGATGCAACTACAGTACCGACATGCAAATAGTATGTAGCAGTTGTAAAAAGATAAAATGAATCACAGGTTCTCTTGAAATGCTCTCTGTGCATTCCCAGTCCAACAGTCCAGAGCAACGCACCACAAAAAAATACAACAAGTCTTATGAACAACATAATAAATAACCAAAATACATTATTTCTGACATCTAATAGGCTACATATATTCCCCACACCAGACAACATGGTCTCAGCATTTTATGACTGCAAACATTCTTTGACAAACTTCTTCTCTAATTAGCAGATTTACGCATGAAACTAAACTAAACTCAAGCTCCAAAAACATAAAAATGCCTGTACATGTACTTTAAACTTTAAACCAGCCACAAACAATAAAGGGTCTCTTGCAGTGATGAACCCACCGAGAGCAATCCCGTAACTCTGCTCTACAGTCCTTTGTAGAAACACGACTCCAAATGAATGTTAATGTTGCTGTCAGTTTGTTGGATGTGTAAATTAGCAACTCTGTGCTAACTGTTTGCAATATCAACTTCAAAGGTGATAGATTATATGTGAGTATTGTGTTTACAGCTTAATTTCACATATATATCAAATACATTCAAAAGTCTGCACTCAGTTCACATAGGGGACTTAACCTACACACTATTGAACATATATTATCAATGTGACATTTATTGTTTTTTGAGATTTGAGTTTATAGTTCCATGGTCTCCATCTGTCTCTCCTTTCTCAGGTGGTAGTGTCGACTACGGTGAGCGTGGAGGGTCATGTCCTGGCCGTGTCAGACAACATGTTCGTGCACAACAATTCCAAACACGGGCGCCGAGCTCGAAGACTGGACCCCTCGGAAGGCACGCCGTCTTACCTGGAACACGGTATTAAAATCAAGAACAAAACACCAGGCTCTCTCTCTCTCTCCAAGCTTTCTTTGTCTTCCTTACTTTCTTTCTTTTCAACTCCCCTCCCCTCCCTCCCCTCCCCTCCCTCTCCAACCCCCTTCCCCCTGTCTGGCTCCGCGCTCAACCCCTTTTCTGTCTCTGCTCTATCCCTCTCAAACCCGCTCTCTCACTTTCTTTCTTATCTTTCCCCCTGCTTCCTCCCGGATTCTCACTTTCCTCTCTTGTAGTGTTTCTAACTCGCACTAAGAGAGGAGAGAGTGGTAGCTAGTGAGTCTCTTGTCTCTCCCTTGTGGCTTGCTCCCCTCAGGTCTCTGCCTCTGGGCCTTCTACTCTGCCTCGCATAAGCACTATGTGTCTTATGAGGTCTGTTCTGCTTAAAGCCAACACTGGCTTTATTTCCTCGGAGACCTGCTTTTATCCTCCAGCCCTCCATCACTCCCCATCCCTCAGGTTTTCAAACACACCCATACGAACACAAAAGCCCCTGCGCACACACACATATACACACCCCCGCATGCACAGTCAGACCCAAACCTGTAATACTTCATAATGACATGTGCACATGATTTAGGAGCCCGCACTGATTCCCAAGTCCCTAATCCAGTTATTTTCTCATTTCGATTTCCCAGACATTGAATAAGAGAAACATATTTTTTTCTCTTTGAGGAAAGTCAACCTCAGGGATGATAATGACAAAAAAACTAAGAAGGGATTTACATGATGGCCTACACTAGATTGCATTAAGATTGAATGTTATGGTTAAGTCTATCTAATGACTATCCTCCAGAGGTAAGGTGGACCACTTGTCCTGCGACTGGTCTCACAAATGATTAGAAAAGTTCAGAAAGACGAGACATATTGGAGACGTCAGTGAGGCTTGGATCTTACACAGAAAGAAGAGAGCGCACAGTACACTAACAGATGTTCCCTGTGTCAGAGAGATTTGTTTGGGAATTTCCTCTTCTCTGATTTTCTATTCTCCTGATGATGGGGGTTGGAAGGATGAACAACAGGAGTGAAAGAACAGAGCAGAGGGGGAGAGAAGGAAATACATAAGTGAGGACAAGAAGTAGTAAAAGTGACTGATAGTATAAAGAAAAGATGAAATCAAGACGAAGAAAACCTGTTTCTTTTTGTTTTTTTCTATGTATGGCAGTGTGTGTGTGTGTGTGTGTGTGTGTGTGTGTGTGTGTGTGTGTGTGTGTGTGTGTGTGTGTGTGTGTGTGTGTGTGTGTGTGTGTGTGTGTGTGTTTGTGTGTGTGTGTGTGTGTGTGTGTGCGTGTGTGTGCAGGATACACAACTTTGGGGGCCCATTTCAGGCGGTAATAGATGAGCAGTGCATAGAGTTGAACAGATGGCACCGAGGAACACCCCAAAGTATAATCCTATCACATGGATTCACGTTCCACCATCTGGTTAATCCACACACACACACACACACACACACACACACACACACACACAAACACACACATACACACGGAGCGCACATTATATCAGCGGCTGTGAAAAGGAGGCATCTTAGGCCATGATTATGGCCACAGATTGCTGCTTGGTGAACGTTGATCTCTGCAGGCGTATCGGGGGGCTAAATATCATTCCAGCTTGTTGGGGAGGATCAACAGAACAGGGAGTCAGGCAAAGAGCAAAAGGCTAGACTGCAGGGAAAAAGTCAGCCTACTCTAAAGTGGATTATGCCGCTTTACAGAATTACAGCATGTCTGACAAGCTGCCTATCTGTTAAGGAGAGGAGATTTAGCTTGTATAAACATGTATTTTCCCAATGCTGTTCTTTTCTTCAATCACATCCAGTAATCTCTGAGTCCATAATACCCACAGATAAGGTCAAGTAGAACACTGAATACCAGTTATTGAAAATGTGGGTTATTGTTGTTATTCCATGTACTATGTCCGATAAGATATAAAGAATATGCTTTAAAGCCACTTATTCCACATCTCCGATAGAGTGAGAGGGGCTGCCATTATCATCCACAAGAATAACATGTTCAAACCTAAAAAATACTATACTAGATACTAATGACCATTATGTCATACTTTCAGGCATGTTACAGAGCACACCAGAAATTTTCACCAGTGTAGTGTTGATGCCCTCGTTGACTTTAAAAAAAAAACGTAAAGTAAAGCTTTCTCCTTTTATTCCATGTGTACACTTTTTGCTTGATAATAATCTGTTCTGGAATCAGCTCTCACATGCTGTCAGATAGTGAGTTGAAAGACTTTGTTGCAACACAGGTTTGTTCCTATATTGAATTTAATGATACCCCTGATGTTGGTAGTGGCATTAAGTGGAAGGCTCTCAAAACTTATGTCCTAGTGCAATTACCCAATTGAGAAAGGTTGAAAAGGCTAGGCTGTCGGAAATCACAGATCACAGATGAACTTCTAAAACTTGAAAAAAAAAAACTTCTATTACATTTCGACCATGAATTGAGACAATCTAAGCAATGCCTCTTTGAAAAGGGGAACAAAGCTGGGAGACTCCTAGCTCAACAGACCCATGCAATCAGTGCTTCCAGATTAATTCCTAGAATAAAATCACCCAGTGATAGTTTTATCTCTGATCCGGTTGAAATTAATAGGTCTTTCTCTGAATACTACTCCAAGCTCTACACTCTGACCCTAGATTTCTATATTGACCCACCCCCATCTCCTTGATTCATTACGTACCCAAAAATCAACAAAATCATTGCCATCGTAGAGATACAGGAAACAATTAAATCATTGCAAAATACAGTCAAATTGTACAAAGTGCAGTCTACATTATTAGCACTAGTTCTAGAGAGGATGTACAAAGGATTACTTTCATGAAGACTGTCAACCAGCAACTTTGTCTATGGTGTCCATCTCTTTATTTCTGAAGAACCCTTATTCTTGTAGTATAGACCAGTTTCCTTTACATTGTACCATACTGGCCAAAATCATGTCCTGACATTCAATAAATTCCTTTTTGTCCCCAGCACAGGACACATCATAAACTCTCCCTTTATGCAGACAACCTTCTGTTCACCCCCCATTATTGGTCCCCCATTATTGTGTTCTTTTGATCTATTTGGTCACTTATCAGTTTTATAAATTAAAACTCCAAAAGAGTTAATTATTTTCTTAAACCAACTGGCAAAATAGTTCCCCAATTCACATTCCCTTTTAAGATAGCATTAGACTGATTCAAATATTTGGGGTTGCTCCCTCAATGATTTGTTCCTCAAAATTATTCAATCACAAGATACATATAAATCAGACATATCTAGGATCTCTTGCAGGCAGTGTCATAATATAAATATTTATATCTTTTCCAACACATCCTGATTTGTATCAATAAATCCTTCATCACCAGTCTTGATTGGCAGCCGAATGTGTTCGTCTGAAACAACAAGCCTATCTGTCTTCTATCAATTCCCCAGCTCCCCAAGTCTAAAGGAAGCCTAGAGCTTCTGAATTTCCACTACTACTTTTAGGCCTGCAACATTAATAAAAACTCCTTTATTGGGCCAGCTGCAAACTTTTTGGCTCCTGTCCACTCTGGGTTTTTAACAAAATATCACCTTCCTTTTCTTCTTTACATTTTTTATTACTTGCTCTCTGCCTCCTATAGTCCCATAGCCCACACAATCTCAAACAAACCATCACTAGTACTATCAGGATTTGGGTCCAATTCATGGTCTACTCAGAGCTTTGATCCACACACCAAGTTTAAACACTTTTAATCACTTATTCTCCCTGCCATGCCTTCTGTAGTTGGTTAACCAATGGTCTTATCACACCATTGCATCCTTTGCATCCCCTTGTCTACAGCAATCTCTTTCATTTGTTTAAAATAAGGCATTGTGTCCAAAAGCAGTTTTCCCATTTCCTCCACTGCCCCTGTGATTCAAAAATTGATCAATTTCTCCCCCTATGACCACAAACTGATATGTATTAGCTATGGCAAAATTCACTCTCTAAATCCAGCCCCCACTGTATCCCTCAACGACTCCTGGGAGCACGACTTGGGTGTTGACATCTTCGACAGCCAGTGGAGCGACTCGGTCTGGTGCACTCTTCATCTATATGTGCCAGGCATGGCCTACTGCACTGCGAGGTGCTCCACAGAGTCCACTTCACCAACACTAAATTGGCAAAAATATTTCCCAACAGAAGCATTGCCTGTAATAGATGTAAGCAATCTCCATTTACATATATTTTAGATGTGCCTGGGGCAGACTGAATTTTTCGTCCAATGTATTTTCAACTCTTAAACAGGCCCTCAACACACATATAAACCTAGACTCTAAATGATTTGTTTAGAGTACCCCCAACTCAGAACATGTCCACTACAATACAGCATGTCAGTGTGCCTTTACCACTCTGTTGGCCAGATACACAAGTTGATACAGGAAGTTCTACAAAGTATACAACTGGAAAAGTTAAGATTGTCATTTAAATGATTCCTGAGTAGAGCTCACTGCAGAGAGAGAGGGACCCACACTATCTCTTCCCTATGATCGTCTTTAGCAATTGTCTAGTCTACTATTTGCCTACTATAATTATTATTATTACAGTAATACTCATTTTTTCTTTTGTTAATTGGTTGTTTGCTGCAGTAAATCAAGTTCAGGCTACTACATATTTATATTTATGCATCCTCTCATTCCACTTCACACTTCATTTTATTTATTTTGTTGTATTTATTTATTTTCATTGTTATTTTTTGCGGTTGTGGGATGGTGAGTGGGTTTTCTTTCTTTTTTTTCCTACAATTGCTGCACTGACTTTGTCATGTCTAAATTGAAAAAAGAAAGAATACACTTTAAGAGAAAACACTGAAAGTTTACAAAACACATACGAACCCATGTGGTCATGAGACAGACGCTGAGATAGCTACACAGATATGAAACAGACAGCTGAGCAAGAACTAAATGTTTGGTTAATGAAGGCAGCGTATTCAGAGGGCAGAGCTACTGTTGGCTCTGCTCTGCTCCCCGGTCGCGTGGCCTTTGATCAGACACTCAGCACACCTGACATTTACACGCCTGCACGCTTTGCCACGTGTCATAAAACAAGCGCACCGCCGCTGCCCTCACACACAGGGCAGGGGTGATGTTTAATAACGGGGTGCGTATAATCACTCTGATTAGTATTCCTCGCTCGGCCTCGACCCCTGGGAGGGAGGAGAGAGGTGATGTGTGTGTGTGTGTGTGTCTGTGTGTGAGAGATGGAAAGAGGGGACTGACTGTACCTGGTGCCAGTACTGAAGACCTTTATGGGCTGTCATTAGGTTACTAAGCATCTAATCTGTTTTGTCTGTGAATCTTCCAGCAACCCCCAGCATCAAAGCCATCAGCCCCAGTGAAGGCTGGACCACAGGGGGCGCTACAGTCATCATCATTGGGGACAACTTCTTTGACGGCTTGCAGGTCATCTTTGGAACCATGTTGGTTTGGAGTGAGGTAAGTCACTATCTGGTCACCTTCAAGAACAAAGGTTTGTGTGCACATGTGTATATGTATGCTTTCTGACCACATTTTTAAATATTAAACACAGGCCTTTTTTACGTTACTGTAAACAAATTGGTCCCCACTTTTTTGACTCAAGGCACTTTTAAAAATTACGTAATGCCTGAGAGCAACCCCTTAACAAAGGCTATAGTATGGAGAAAAAGTCAACACAATTTGTGTGACAGAAATATTTTTTCTTACTTATTTCTCCAATTATCTTCTGACCCCCTCAAATTTATCTTGCAACCCTGAGGAGGAGTTCTGCCCCTCAGCTTGGGAACCACTGCTGTAAACTAGTGCTTAAACGATTAGTCAATGAGTATTTAATCATACAGAAAATGTATCTACAACAATTGTCTGTATCATTTTATCATTTCAAGTCATTTATTAATTAAAAAACATTTCCTGGTTCCATCTTTCACTGTAAATTGAATCACTATGAGATTTTTAACAAAATAAGCAAACTGAGGAAGCCACCGAAACTCACAGTAGGCATTTGTCAAACACATGATAGACTAAACAATCAAGTGAATAATAATGAATACTACTATACAAGTATATCAAATATATTTCAAAATGTGAACAGTAGCCTGACTTTCCTTTTTTTTCTCTGTGGCAGCTCTTATTATTTGCCATATATCTGTTCAGCTCCCTCCCCCTGTCTTTTATTACTAGTACCTGCCTTCCTGGAATATGCACACTGTACTGTATGAGTCTCTTTGTACGGAGCATCTGCCACATGACTAAAATGTAAATGTAGTGTATGTGTGAAATTGAAGGTCAGCGAACGGCGCAGCTAAACAGCTTTCTCTTTAGTAAAGGAATAATTCTATAAAAAGCTCCTATATTATCTCGCTGAGAGGTGAGTGGGGCCAGACAATGGTGGAATGAAAGCTTAGTTAAGTGAGCAATGAAAGGGACAGTTACACACACACACGCACACACATGCACGCACACAGGCTCTGGCAGCAGCATTGATAGCTTTTGAGCGCCGCTAGTTTTGAGTGCTAGTTCAGCATAGCATGCAGAAAATGAGCACTCATTGAGGTCTCATCTGTGTTTTGTCTTGTTACCGTTTTCCTTCAAAGACCCTTCGGCATACACACACACATACATGGCGAGTGGGCTCATCAGCCACACTAAGTGAGCCTCTTTAAGACACAGTGGTGCTTTAATGTGGCTACGGCAGCTCGACAGCCTGTACTGACAGACAAAGACACAGGGGCAAAACAGACAAGCATATAACGTTTACTTATACTGCCTAATAGACGTATGCAGAGGAAGGTGTGTTTTATTCATAAACAGATAACTGCTTTTGAACCCCTCTTACAGAGTCCATGTCAGCACTGATAACCATCCTAAGCCTCACAGTGACATTGCCTTGGGCTACGAAGCCACCTGAGGGCTTCAGCGCTAACACATCATTTTCAGGCTGATTATACAAAGAAAGAAAGTCAGAAGACATAGTCCCCCGAGCACATGTTTGGATATGAGGTTTCATTGCATTAATCTTTCTGCCCAATCTGCTTCTCCATAGCTGATCACACCCCATGCCATTCGAGTGCAGACTCCACCCAGACACATCCCTGGGGTGGTTGAGGTCACACTGTCCTACAAATCCAAACAGTTCTGCAAAGGCACACCTGGACGCTTCATCTACACAGGTACTACCTATGCACAAATACAATGACACTAATTTAACTTTTAAGGAGATAATGCAACTCCCATCTACCGGTCCCTTGGCTGACAATGATGCAATTTTCTCCAGGAACAAAAACATCAGAATCATTTCTAAAATCACATTAAAAAGTCAAGACACAGTTGCTTTAAGTTTTATCAAGTCTGTTTTTTTTGCTATATCTGCTAAAAGTAATGTGATTCAGTTTATATGCTGTCATTTTCTTTACACTGTTTCTGAAGAAAAATGTGCATGCTAAAATTCAATAACATGACTCAATAATTCCGGGGGAGAAGCCTACAGACGAGAGGAGGAAAAGTATTTGCCCTCTTTTATGAAGCAGGTGAAGGTCAGGGAGAGGTTTAACCTTTTGATTAGTGGGATTATTGTGATTTAACCCTGTCGAAGGCATGATGAAGGAAGGAAGAGGTCCATGTGTAGAGTGTGATTTTTGATGGCAGGGACATGAATAGCGTGAGTGTTACATCAGAGCGTATCGGTGCAGAGTTATAGCCGTGCAGTGAAAAGAGCGGCAGAGAGAGTGAATGTGAAGCGGTGATTAACCAATGCGAGGCCACAGGTCCCCGGGGAGACTGTGAATCACATAAATCTGTCTGTAATCTCAACCACTGATAGACTTAGGCTGTAAGCCCCGGCTGGAATTGCCAACATTTGACAAAATCACAATTGAGAGAGCGTGTGCGTCACGTCATCGGCGAGCATTTTCTGCAGCTTGTATGCATCCTAATTACTGTGCATGGACAGAATCCATGTCCATGCGTCATAATTATGACCCTGTGTTTGTGTACTTATGAGAAAGACCCGGCTCCCTGCACTTGTTTGTTTGTACGTATGTGTAAATGTACTCAAAGCACACGCATGCACATTGACAAGTTAACTGCATTACTAAGACAGAGGGCAGATGGGTGGGAAGCCTTTGCCATGCCAGAGCTGTCCAACAGCCCGCACTCTGCCAAACCCATAAAGCTGTGTGTATATAAATGTGTGTAGGTGTGTGTGTATGTATGTGCACGGCCTTTTAATGTGCCAGACATGTGGGAAGCGTATGCATAAACGCCCTATCTCTTCCCAGCACTCCACTCTTTCACCTTGTCACATTCACTTATTCAAAACTTGCTTCTTTGAATGAATTCATCCCGCGCATCTTTCTCTCTCTCTCTCTCCCTCTCCCCCCCTCTCTCTCTCTCTCTCTCTCTCCCTCACCATCTCTCTCTGCCTCTCAGCTTCTATGGAGGCACAGAGGAGAATCTCAACAGGTGAGAGGTAACAGAGGTCATCCACTGGGAGCTGAACACACACACTGTGATGTTGCTTGCCAAGTGCTGGCACCTTTACAGTCAACCGTGTCGAGGCATAGATCCCAGGCCTACTCTTAACACACTTCACTTCAGCCACAGCTCTATACCCTCAACGGATATTTGTACCTCTCCCATACCTCCTATATCAACCAGTTTTATCATTTTTACTTGGACCTCTCCAACCTGCTCACATTCAGTATCTTGAATGAGAGACTGAGCTCAGTGAGAGGGTGAGCAGCATTTGGAGGGACAAAGCAATTGTTTAGAGTGGAGAGACAGAGAGGTGGATGATAACAGGAAGAGAGGAGAAGGATGGGAGAGAGGGATGGAGGATTACCATGGGCCATGTTGCCCTCCTGGGTCTGTTTGGCACCAGTTTGAGCCCAGTTGCCAGTGGGTACTAATCATGGAGGATTGGCAGCACTGCGTGGCAGCTGGCAACTAGCGCATTCATACACACACACACACACATGCATCGACACAGCCCCACACTCATAGACATGTACACACTCATATATTACGTGTGCATGCGCAATCACACACACATATGTGCACACTGAATTACATTGGGGACAGCTGGCATTGCTAATCAACTTCTGCTGAGGAGAGGAAAGCGAGCAGCTCACAGACCTAATTAAGTCAACACATACCCAATACTGCTGCTACTGCTACTTTGCAAACACACCCGACACATGCACACTAACACACACACACACACACACACACACTACCCATCTATAGGTGTACTCCCTCAGCCTGCCTCCGCATGGTCATTGATACTCCACAACTGACCGTCTGTGAATGGGGAAGAAAAATTCAGCTGTAGTTCAGGACAGAGAAGACAAGCAGGGGACTTTTAGTTCAGAGGAGATTCGGAGAGAAGCTATTACAGTAATGTGTCCTCTGCCGTCTCTGAGGAATCCTCTGCCATTAGACTTCAGAAAGCTCCAATTAGACTCATCAAAGGCAATTAAGCTCTCCACTGATAAGAATAAAAGAATGTTTTTTTCAGTCTCTGCTCTTCTTCTGTCTTTTTATCCCCTTATCCCCCTTCTGTTCCTCTCTCTGCCCTCTGCCTTATGCACCTCTGGGGCTGAGAGCTCTCCCTAATCTCCCTCTCTCCCTCTCTTTCTCTTTCCCTCTCTCTCTCTCATTATCAGGTCATTGCCCACCCCCACCCCCTCCCCCTATCCCCTTTTATAAATGCATTTCCATGTTTGGTTGTGTATCACCTTTTACTGGATTGCTGTCTTTGTAACATTCATCAGAGAAGCTCTTCCTTTTCTTTTCTCCATGCAATATAGAGTGATAATACTCTCTGCCACTTGGTCCTGCGCGTGTGTGTGTGTGCACTTGTGCATGTGTTTGTGTGTGTGACACGGGGACACTGGCAATAAATTGGGGGAGTTGATGAATCACCCTTGTCGTTCAAAAGGCAATCCCTCCCTCCTCAGTATGCAGCCTTGTCTGCTTAGTGCTTCCACTACAGCCTCTGCTGATATTAAAAGGCTCTGCTGGCTCACATTAAGGCCGGCACCACGCGCACCGCCACGCATCGGCACACACGCACGGACAAACATTAGGGGTAGTTTTTCAGCGCTGAGTGCAGATTAGGTGTGTAGGAAACATCACTCAGTTGCGGTGAGGAGGAGCAGGAGCAGCGAGGGGAAAGACAAAAGTCAAGAGAAGAATTTAAACCAGCTGGGATGCTGCTGACATCTCTCTCCTTCTCTCCGTGCCCGCCTCTGTGCTCCAAATTAGTTTTAGGAGTGGAGAAAGGACTGTCAGTTGTCTGTCATTTTACACACAGATGCAGACACAGATGATGCCACAGTAAAATTTGCAAGCATGAACATGCCCTGTAAAGTTCTGATTTATTTTAGCACTAATTTAAGCTGTCCCACATAGTGATGAAATCTGCTTGTCACACACAGCGAGAGAGATTGTTTTGCTCAGATGGTGCCTTGATGTTACTTGAGCAATTCACATTTGTAAAACATATTTGATGCTGATTGTGTTGATATAACGAGTGTGGCGCAATTAGCGAGAAAATCAGCGAGAAAGTCTACTTTTCAACAGACATATAGATTTACAGACATGTTCTACATTAATATGCATATTTGACACATTCATACACAAGCATACACAAGCACATCCACTCAAATGCAGCCTGTAGTCATTTGGCAATAAAAGTGGTGTGCAACCAAGAGATGGTCAATTACTTGTCTTGCTCCTATTTGTGAATGCTGTCTTTTATTGAGCTTGGGTGGAGGCCTGCTGTTGATTAAAACGGCTAGTCTCCAGCTGGAGACAGGAGCAGCTGAGATAGCTGCACACATTCACATTTACTGCGCACAGTCTTAACTGCAAGGAAATTCACACCTCTATTTGAGATTGAGATTAATTTTCTGCACCATGTGGCTTGTCTCCCCTCTTTAGCATGCTCCGTTCTTATTACAGGAGCATCTGCTCCATGATGATGATGTAAATGAATTTTGAACGTAGATTATTTGGTACCCTGCTGAAATGAGCGGCTTTCACTGAGGGAAGGATTTCTTATGTTTTCTTATGTTTTAATTCAAGCGTACACTTTTCATCCAGATTTCCAGAATTTACATTCTCCCACTGAGGATCCATGCTGTCAGGTATTGTTAACTGTTGACATGCACTTTTTGCAACAGACAATTACAGCTTAGGTTGTAGTAGCATCCACACCTCCATTGATTTGTAGAATCTCTTAGCGAGCCCCCTCCTCCCCTCCATCCTCTTCTCCTTCTCTTACTCCCAGCCTCAGCCTCTCCCTTCCTTTAGGAGCAAAAAGCTTTACTCATCTGTTTTCTGTGTATGAATTTCCAGCCATGCATTAGTCTCCCTGACATGTTCAAGCGATGCTTTATTTAGCTTGTCGGATTCTGCAAATAAACGCAATCTCGGGGTTTATGGAAAAATGGATAAAAATTAGATTGTAAGGTATTGATCTGGATTGTGAGTAGTCGGTTGGGGGTGTTTTTTGTGTGTGTGTGTGTGTGTGTGTGTGTGGTGGTGGTGATGGCGGGGGGGGCAGCTCTCATCTGTGTGAAGGGGAGTGGGGGGGGCGGGGGATGAAGCCGTAATTCAGGGCTATTGAACCCCCTGCCACCGGCGGCATCGATCGCCAAGCAGCGCTTATGAGATCACACCTGAGCACTGGAGACTGCAGAGGGGAGGGAAAAAGTGGGAGGGAAGGGGGGAGAGAGAGGATGTGAGGAGGGAGAGGGGAGAGACGAGTGAGTGGAGAGAGAAACAGAAGGCTGTGATATGATCAGCTCCTTACCCACTGTCTGAGGGCCTGTTAAGGTGTTAACATCAAGCCTCAGAGCCAATTACCTAACCCTGCAAGTACACTACCTGCACTTCCACACTCACGCACGCACACACACACACACACACACACACACACACACACACAGCACAGTGTTATGACAGAGGAGGAGAAGGAGACGGGACTACCGGACACTCACTCTAGTTTCCCCTCCTCCTCCTCTCTTGCATTTCCAATAATAACAACGACTCCGACATTCTGACCTCTCAATTATCCCCCATGCTCCTACCCCCCAAACACACCCCCCTCCCTTTTTACTCCTCCCCTAAAGCTCATACCTATAACACCCCTTCACCACACCCCATCGTTTTCTCTCCTCCTTTTCCTACCCCCTCACCCCTTCATACACACTCCCCCTGCGGCTCTGTGGGTTATTATAGTGAAATATGAAGCGGTGTGGATTCTAGGCTTCATGAAATTTCCATGAGCATTGATCTGATCTGATGTGGGTGATTGCTAGGTGAATCCCTCCAGTCCAGGGCTGTTGCTCATCTATTCATTTATTTATGGCAGTTATGTTTTACTGGCTTTGATTTGCTCTTCTGGAGAGCGACAGCTAAGGATTATAAATATACCTGTATAGGAGAGTGTGCTTTGAATCCTGGAGTGTACCAGCACACTACTTCTCTTTCGAGGCAGAAGAGTTTTTTTTTTTCTCTTCTACCACAATGGGATGTATGATCCATTCGCCTTTGTTTTTTAAATTTTTATCTTGTGTGAAAAATTAAACTTGATTCAACTAATTCCTGTTGTGAAATGTGAAATATTGAGCATCGATATAAGGGTATAAAATGCCAAGATAATCCCCAAAGAGACACAGCCAGGTAGTTAGTGGTGCATGCTGTCCCCCACATACTCCTCTTCTGGTTTATGGTCCTTGAAAATGAGCAGAGACAATATCACTTCCTCTCTCAATTACCAAAACTGTCTCTTTATTTGTAATAGGGGGTATCTCTGTATGTCTTGGGGTTTTATGCTATTGTTCACTCGAGGCTCATTTGGCACATTGTAGAGGACTGATAAAAAATTCATCATAAAAACAAAAGCCTTTGAGACGAAAGAGAGGATGTTGTCGGAACAATCGCTCCTCCGACTGCCGGCCTAATCCAGGGCAAATCCTCCTTAAGGCTTTAGAGAGATCAGTGAATTGGGAAGTAATGTCAAATATTTGTCCTCAGAAATAATTCATACTTTATTTGTTGCATGTGATCATCTCATTGTTTTGGCTTATTTTATCAGTGGACCAGCTGGCCTGTAATATGTGTCATTCTTCAGAAGTTGAGCCTGCCTCTGGCATCTCTACATCGACTTTTTCTTCTCTACTCTACACTTTTCACCTTTCCTTTCTTTCACTCTTGTGGATTACCTACCGGAACTGTCCGCTGGGACAGTTGGTCCAACTATGTTTGTGTTGCCAAAATAGAGCATCACTGACTCTTGCTCCTTTGCTCCCTTTTGGGTTTGTGTGTTTGAGCGAGTGGCTCAGGAGGAGCCATGGGGATGTCACTAGAGGTCCAGCAGGACAGCTTGTACTCATAGCCTCTAGGGGCCTTTTTTCTGGGGGCCGCCTAGTCAGCCTGGCTGCTCAGATGTGAGGCGAGTAGGGCATCAGCCCTCAGGAAACGTCCAAGCTGCGACCCACAGGGGAAACAGACGGACGGCACAGACACATACAGGCAATCCTCGCGCGTAATGGCCCCTTCTTCTTTTCATTTTACACACACACATACAAATACAAATACACACATGTTGAAGACACACAGCTACAAACTCCTCACAGAAGCAGTGTCTTAAAGGCTGTAGCCCAGAAAAGTAGTCAAGACTGTTATCCATGTATGTGCATTGACTCACTAGGCAAGCCACATAGAGACAGAGGGGGGAGGCAAGTAAAAGACAGAGATGAGAGAGAGAGCGAGAGCGAGAGCGAGAGAGAGAGAGAGAGAGAGAGAAAGAGAGAGAGAGGGAGAGAGAGAGAGGGAGGGAAATGGGGAAAGAGGGAAAGAGAGAGAGAGAGAGAGAGAGAGAGAGAGAGTACATTAGGAATGAATTATGTGGAGAGAGCACTTATCCAACAATCCTCCTCTGAAGTGTTTGTACTATAAGCCTCAGATCTTCATTGTATTTATTCTAATGTTTAAATATTCATGGTAAATCTTCTCATATTCAATTACCGTAGCACGACCACAGCATGCCGAGAGAGTGCTTTTTCCCTGCTGCCTGGATGATCTGACTCTCTCTGTGTGTGTCTGTGTGTGTGTGTGTGTGTGTGTGTGTGTACGTGTGTACATGTGTGTGCGTGCACGCATGCATGTGTGTGTTTGCGTGTGTGTGTTTAGCTTGTTCCCCGGAGCGATCAAGCCTTTGTTATATTGGAACCAGGCTCTGTAATTGCTTATATTAGTCGCTGATCAACGCAAGACCACAGGACACACACACACACACACGCATGCACACAAACACACACACACTCTGCCTGATTCCTGACAGTCTTTTTATTAACCACCAAAGCAGGCGACAGAGAGAGATTCATTACATCACAGGCAAACAAAGACACACACCAGACTTAATAGAGAACACCCACATTTTCAGCGTGTTTAGTTTAATGTTGAAATATTCATGTAAAACCATGCTTAATTCAGTCGTTTCTACCATAGGAGAGAATCGCTCGTTCTCTTGCTGTATTGTCTTAACTGAGACTGCACTGCTGTAGAACAGTAGGTGTTTTCATTATTAAGAATCAAGCATTAAGTGTTCCTTCCCCCCCCCCCCTCCTCTGTCTTTCTTTTTGTACTCAGCGCTGAACGAGCCAACCATAGACTACGGCTTCCAGAGGTTACAGAAGGTCATCCCCAGACACCCCGGAGACCAAGAAAGATTACCCAAGGTACTGTGCAACCACAACAACTCTTCTCATGTGTCTGTGCTCATGCTGGTTACCACATGCAGTGTTTTTCAGCTCGGTCTTTTCAATCTGTGTACATATAACACTTTTAAATTGTGTGCAGTGAATACACCAAATTTCAGTTTTGCTCACAGGTGATACACCAATCCTTCCTAGGGCGGTGACATCAATATAATGCCACTTTATTTTATTGTACTGTATATGGTGATTTTAATCTTATTAGGAGGAGGCAAGTTTCAAAAGCAGTGGGAAAGGATTCTTTAAGACCACCAACCAGACATCCTCATTGGATATTTTAACTGGGTCACATCAGGACATTTTTACTGCATTTTTCTGTTTTAAGCTAACTTTCCCTAACCCTAACCCTAACCAAGTGGTTTTTGTGTCTAAACCGAACCAACTGCATTAAAATGAAACTTGATTAGGTTAAAAAATACTGTGTTAAATTGGCGTATCACCTGCACACTAAATTGGACCTTGGCCTAAGCCTAGATGTAATTTAAAGTTTAAAATTGTGTGTTTTGTACGCACATTGTGAAGCCAGGCTGTGATTTTACAGGAATTTGTCTTAGTAACACCGCTACAAAGAGGTATTGACAACTTCTAGAGTTTCATAGCATATATATGGATATACATGGCAGAAGGGCAGCATGACCTCACATACAGAGGAATGACTGTGTGCTACAGACAGTAGGCTATACATGACACTATGCAGTTTGCACATAAACATTTTATCATATGTTCATGGTCATTTTCTGCTCAAACAAACATTTTATTTGCACAATGAACGCACAAGCAACTCTATTCATCCTTCCACTGAGTATAAGGTCATTCAGACCAGCAAAGTGGTAGAGGGAAGGGATAGATGGAGGGAGGAAAAGAGGGAGAGAGAGGAAAGGAGGTTGAGGAGAGAGAGGAAGAGAGAGGCAGAAACAGGTTAGGTGATCCATCATAGCTGTCCAGTCTTACCTCCTGCTGGGTCAGTGGATCGAAGTCAACCCCGGGTGGACTTTATTACTTCCAGCACACACACACACACACATATACACACACACATACACAAACCAGCATGCACACACAACATGCACGTACAAACACATGTCTCTGTACAAGCACACGGTGGAGGGAAGTCATGAGGCAGAGATGGAGAGCCCAGGTAGATGTAGAAGGAAGATAGAGAAATCGCTTGTCCTCACTGTGTGTCATGTCTGGTGGATACAAGACTTGTCCTGGTGAGTTCTGGTCTTTAGCCTATAAACCCCCTGTATCCCTTTAAATATCTTTATATCCATCCATCTCTTCTCCTCCTCTTCCTCCCGCACTCTGTGGTGTCTCTTTCTCCTCTAAATGAACAGCGGTAGCTGGCAGGCCCAGTTGTTCATTTCAGCGCTATTGATTTGTGCCTTTATTGAGGTAATAACAGTTTGTTGACCACACTTCTCTCAACTGTTGGCTTCAATCATTAGACGGGTAGGAGAGTGGCATACACTGGCAACTTATTGTGCTACAAATGTCCATTTACTGCTACCTTGGCAAAGCCTTTCTGTGGCTGTTCTTCAGTCAATTCTGAATCGAGATTAAATTGATTAGGAATATAATGTATTCCCGTCTGGTGGCACCTTTTGCGAGGGGATTCTTAATGAACCCCTGCACACACTGAGCAGGGAACAAGCAGGATATCTGCCAATGCCTGTTTTATCTCTGTATGTTGGCTGAAAACAGCCCCCATACTGTGCTGTAGCTAATAGTCAGGCAGTCAGAGTAAGGAGGGAGTGCTGGATAGCTCAAGCACAGCCAGACTGTAGGGTGTTTAGCTAAGGCTGTGGTGTAGCGGGGGTCTGGGGCCAGCTAATGAGTGACCGCCCTGCCAGACGAGGCCAGGCTCTGCTCTGGATCAGGTTCCCCTTCCTGTTGACGTCTCTGTGGGCCTGACTTTACGGGAAGAGACCCTGCGCCCAGGAAATGGTCTCCCCTTACAGCAGCAGAGCAAGGGAGGCAGCACGGCGCTAACCACATTTATCTGTTTATCAGAACGACTCTGGAGTGCTGCCTAATCGCGTTTAGCTACTGGACAGATCCCTTTGCTAACGAGAGACTGATAGGTACAGACAGGGCACAGGACCATGAGAGGGTGATTAATAGAGAGAATGGGAGAGGAGAAGAAGATGAAGGAGGAGAAGAAGAGAGAGACCAGAGAAAGTAGTTTGGAGGCGCAGGTGAAGAGAGAGTAGAGGAGACTGGAGATGGAGATGCACAGACAGAGAGGAGTCAGTGTTTCTCCTAGGTTGAGGATGGTGGCGACTTGAGGTGGGGAGGGACTTTTCTCAGTCTTGAGAAGTTGAAGCATTTATTAACTGACACACTGTAGCCTGTATTATACATTTACTACCAGATTGACAACTTACTGCTAACCTTTTCCTCTGCTCCTCTCGCGTCCACTGTCCCTTTTCTGCCACTCAGTCTATGCACTCGCTCAACCACACACTCCTTAACCACACACATTATTCTCACCCACACTGCCCTATTCTGTAAATGAGCTACACCACTTTCATAACAGTATTTTACCTTTTAATGTAGATGTCTTATGGAGAATGAGAAGAGGGAGGATTCTGCGATCTGATGCACTAGTCGATTACTCGAAACAATTCCACGATAATGATAAGTGTGTTATTGTGCTCACACGGTGTGAAAATCATCAGTAGCCCATTGATATTAATGAACGTGTGAAATTTTAGCAGCAGCACTCATAATTCTGTAGTGGCACACCACTGCTATAAGGGAAACACTGGGAGTGTAGGCCCTAAGGAGAATGAGCTGAAGGGCTAGGAGACACATTGCTGGTGCAGAGAGAGCTAAAATAAATTTAGATGAAGTGACTGAGGTTGCACGTGCCCTCCCTGAACACCGTTACACTCCAGCTGGAGATCTGTTTGTGTCCTAATGCCTCACACTTCCCTCATTACCCACCCTTTCCTCCTTCTCCTCCTCCTCCTCCTTCCCTTCATCCATCCATCTACCTATCTAGCAATCCCTGGGAGGCATGGGGCGTCAAGGAAAAGCAGAGAGAAGGAAGCGAGGAGCGGTGCATACATACTAAAGAACCACTTACCTTCCCAGGGCCTCTACATCTCTCAATCACCCCGAGCAGGCCTCCTCTCTGGTCTCCCCTCTTTCTGTCTCTCCCTCTCCCCCTCCTTGCCTTTCTCTCTGCCTCCCCCAGATAGTGCTAGTAATGGGAGGTTAACACAGAGGCAGCGCTCCCATTATTGAGTGAATTTAGCACCTCGGACAGCGCTCCACAATCTTTATTGCTTTGTTGACCCTCTCGTCATGTCCTGGGCGTGCTCGACAGCTTCCACATGTGCGTGGCTAAGTGTGCGAGTGTGCCTCTGTGTATGTGTGCGTGTGTGTGTGTGTGTCTGTGTGTCTATGTGTGTCTGCGTGTGTATGTGTGTGTGTGTGTGTGAATGTGTGTGTGATATGAGGTCTGATTGAAAGGCAGTGTGTCACGGAACAGAGAGCACACATGCTCCAGGGCTTGTTCACAGCGAGGGATACACTCAGGAGGGTATAGCGCACAGCGTGTGTGTCCGCGAGTGGAAGAGAAGGGGGGAGAGAAAGAAACGAGGGGGTGGCAAGAGGGGGGGGGGGGCTGCAATTTTCTGGTTGTCGCGCCTCCAGCATATATCCTGGCCCCGGCACATTAACTTTTAAAAAGGGTTTCGTAGGGCTGTAGGTGTCTACATCACACACACATATAACGACTGCCTAGAGTCACACACTCATACACTCAGGGAGTGAACAGAATAGAGACAGAGAGAGAGGGGAGAAAGGAGGGTAAGCGATAGGAAATGAGCACAGAGAGCAGCAACACTAAGGAAGGATAAATGTTTGATGTGGGAAATTCCACACGGCGGTTTTCACCTGAGCAATGATGTTGTACATTTATCACACAAAGTGAATGCACGGCTATTCACTTGGATCATTACCAGGGTTAATACAGGGCAGGAGACGGGTGTGTCCCGGATGATGAGGGGAGTTGTATAGCTGTCAACCTGATGATATGTTGTGTTAAATAAGATTGATGTTTGATCATGTGCAGTAGATTCATGATTCGGCCGTGACAGTAGGGAGGAGAAGATGTAGACGATGGTTGACTGATAGAGAGATATAGGCTCATGTTTTATTCACAGATAGCGGTATCTTCCCTCTGCTCTCCCAAACTGCCCAGCTAGTAACAAAGTGCCGGGACAGGCCCATTTCTCTTCCTCTCCCCTTCCTCTGTCTGCCTTCCTCCTCTTTCTCTGTTCTGCATTCACAGCATAATGTAAGAAGTGAAATGTAATAAAAGTGACTGAACTCTTTGAGCCGTCACACTCATGATCAATCTCCTTTCTCTTTCTGCTCTTGATTGTAGGAGGTGATCTTAAAGAGAGCAGCAGATCTGGTGGAGGCCTTGTACGGGATGCCTCACAATAACCAGGTAAACACACACACACACACACACACACACACACATAAAACAACACAAACATCAATATCTCAGGTAAAATTATGTTGGTGGTTTGCGGACCACCAGCAGCATCAAAGGCAGTGTCTCCGCTGGCATCCTGCTGTGTTCACGCAAGATCTGGGACCGACAAAGACACACATGGGAATATGTTAGTGCTTTTATCAGCTTGTACACTGAGGAGGAAGGGAGGAGAAGTACAATGCAAACTAAATGTTGAGGGAGGAGAGAAGAATGGGAAGAGGCAAAAGAAGAGGAGGAGGAGGAGAAGTGGGATTACAACTGGACTCAGGAGGAGGAGAGGAGATTGAACACATGAGGCAGGGAGGAAGAGAGAAAGAGGCAGGCTAAACATTTCATGAGTGTGTTAATGAGCCTTTACTCTATTTACTGGAACCAATCTCACCACTCCCAATGACCACTGATAAAAAACACTACATGCAAAATATCTCAAGTAGAGATCTAGCATTCGTGTGAGACCATAAAGAATGCATTAAGGGCATATTTCTCCTCTCCTCTCCTCTCCTCTCCTCTCCTCATCACTTGTCTTTTCATTGCTGACCACATCTTTTTTTTGTCTCCCTCATTGCCAGGAGATGATTCTGAAACGAGCAGCAGATATCGCGGAGGCCCTGTATACAACAGTGCCACGAGGGCACAACCAGCTAGCCAGTCTTGGCAGCGGCTCTGTCCATGCTGGCATGATGGCCGTAAACTCCTTCACCGGGTCAGAGGTGGCTCAAACAGCCAATCAGGGTGAGCAAGCGGACAACAGGAAACAATTAAACTCTGTTATCATGGGAAATGTGCCGGTGATTTATTTATTTTTGTCTTTTTTGGAAAGTGAGGGGATGGACAGTAAAGATGAGTAGTGCGATAGGGATATTTTATTTTTCATGTGGGAAATTCTGAGAGAGTGATTTGAGAGCGTGGAGGAAATAAAGAAGATTCTGAAAAAAGGAGGACAGGAGAGGGAGGAGGAGGAGGTGGGGTGGGGGTGGCAGCTACAAAAAACTTGGGGAAAGAAAGAAGCTGAGAGAGTGAAGAATGGAGAAAAAGAGAACCATGGAGTGCGATGGAGAAATATGAGTGGGTCCTAGGGGTGTGTATATTAGACTGGGGTCGGCCCCTGTCTGACAGAGAGAGATGTGGGTGCAGTCAGTGGTGATTCATCACATGTATCAGGGGAAGGAAAGGAGAGTGGATGGACCAGCCTCTGAATGTGTTTCAATACTTCCAATGAGCTTCCTTCCCTCTTCCTCTATGCTTCATCTTTATCTGGAAATGACTCCAGATTTGAAGAAAACAACAGATATCAGCTGCTTGACTTCTTGCTTACAGAGTTTTTCCAACTCATAGCAGATGAGGATGGGGAATTGGTGTTACCTAATTAGAGAAGAGGACAACTACTATAGTAGTGGAGTGCAGCCCTTGTTTCACCAGGGAGGAAAAATTCCTGATGTTCCAATTCCAGCTGTTTTTTCTCCAGTGTCAGCATTTGGACCTGAGATGTATATTTATAGTCTTTCTTCCATCCTTGTGTTTGCTGCCATCTGCAAAGCATAATGGAGACAAAGGCCCCTGTCAGAAATACTGGTTTGATTCTTTCTAAATTACAGGAGAGGTACCGAGGCCTTTTAGTTTTAACGGCCTTATCAATATATCTCATTTTGGAGAGGAGTCAGTGAGGTTAAAGGGCTTTTGTTTCAGCGGTTGGATTGCAGCTAGTTTGCTCTCATATCATTCTTCCTCCGCTCTGTTTGTTGCTTTCTCACTGTGCCATATGCTGTCCAAGATTTTTTGAACATTCCTCTTGGCTTATATTGCTATGTCCATTAGCTGTGTAGGGGAAAAGAATGTTTGCCAGCGTTGCATGTAAGCTTTCTTGTTTTGTTTTGTTTGCCATCTGCTATACCCCTAAAACCTATTCTCTCTGTCTGTCTCTCCTTCTTTCTCTGTCCATAGGTTTCAGTAGGAGTACAAGCAGTGTGTCCCCTCATGGTTATGTACCCAGCTCCACTCCCCAGCAGAGTAGCTACAGTTCTGTTTCCACTAGCATGAATGGCTACGCTAACTCTGGCATGGCAACCTTGGGCACCTCGCCCAACTTCCTCAATGGATCTGCAGGCAATTCGCCCTATGCTAGTGAGTAAACACACCACAACTGAGATCCTAGACACAATCAGCCTTCAAATGAAACCAAGAGGGGATGACAAAATTAAGGCATGGAAGCGAAAAGATTGAATCAGGGGCTTTTTGAACATAAAAGAATAAGTCTTTGGCAGGAATTGAGAATGGGAAGCAAGAACAAGATGTGACACACAAGAATAAAGTCGTGCAGTTCAGCTGGCTCATCTGTTTCTTTAAGAACAGAGTCAAACGCAAATCCCCACTTTATTGGCCAGGGGAGCAGATCACCTTCCACCCCCACACCCCCGACACACACCCCACCACCTCTGCTCACACACACATTCACCCTCTACATTAAAGACCCTTGATTAAATCAATAAACTAATTGCTAGAGAAGCAATTCCATTTCAGCTCTTTGATTCCTGGGTGTTAACAAGTATTTTAACAGGCTCATCGGCCCCACACAGACACTTTCAATCAATGGCCCCTCGGCCTGCCTTTGTAGGTCCAATTTTCATTAATTGATTAGTTAGGCCCCTTCATAAATGGATTATGACTTTATTGCGAGGATTTGTCAGGAAGAGCCATAAAAGCTAAGTGTTGGATAATAACAACAATAAAGGCAGAAGCAGATATCAGAGGGCAGGTGAAATACGACTGGCTTGATTGTAAAATCACTGAGGGGGAAAATGCTCTTAGTGTATTAGCAGACAAAACACAAACCCAGGAGAAGTGGATGGATGGGATGATGTCAGAGGAAGAAAGGATTTGGGGTTGTGAAGATAACCTTTCATTTTTGTCTGAATATCAGTCTCATGATTGTGACTTTGTAGCAACGTTAAATGCAACTAGCTTTTTCAAAATGTGGTTGTGCTGTCTTGCATGCAAAAACCATCACAAAGTTCAATCTAGCGCTCTAGTGATGCTGTGGAGCTAAGGTTGAGAATTTAAAAAATGTAATACTTTGAGGCCTGGTCACACTAACAGCAATATTTTGCAGCTGAACAAATGTATACCAAGGTAACTGCAGCAATCAGTGGATTCACTCATGGGGCTGAAATAAATGCACTCAAATTTTACTTTGGTCAACTTTGACCCACATATTTGTGCCATTGACCAATTGCAAGCCATCTTGACAGAGACACCTTAGTCAGAACGGAGAGCCGGGGAATCCAAAATAGCTATCGTACTGAGTTACCATCTAGTTTTACTTAACTTTATAATTTATTTAACTTTATATAAACTGGTCTACATCAATGACATAGTTTACAGACAGTTAAGACACAGGTTTCAACTGTACCATGAATTATTTTGCAAAAGCTGTGTGAACTCACTGACACATGGGCAACTGAGCTAATGAGCATGCTTTCTAGTGGGCAGCAGGCTTGTTAGCTCAGACAGCTTTTTTCCTCTCTTCCATGAAACTCTTAATTGAGGAGGAAGAAAACAAACCAGTACAAAAGAAATAGAAAAAAGTTATTGTGACTGACTGTAACTAGCACACTGGCTAGCATTTGACCAGTTAGCCTACTAGCCTTGAAAGTCCTAGTTTACCAAGCTTAGAACCTTTTTTTTTTTTTTTAAAGACGCATACATTATTTGTGTGTTCCACTTTCTAATGTGACCTGGGCTGGCTTAGGTACTAAATTAGTTCACTAATTATAAACCACACTCCCATCAAGCAATTGCATCACATTTAAGGTGGTGGCAATAGACACACAAAGAAGTAATATCATTATTGTCAAGCGGACATTATCAGCACATGTAATTTATTGGAATTAGTGGCTTTGGCTGTTGATCTCTGGCATGATTATCTGTGATAAAGACGATCTGGGAGAGCCTTGTTTGTAAGTAGCCCTGAAAACAAATTATGAGTACAACACCCTGAGTTGGTGCAAAGATGTTTATTAAGCTGATGCCCCCCTGAGCACAGGATGAGTCATCAAAATAGACTGATCAGAGGGGGGGGGGGGATGCTCTGAGCTGTTTTTCATGCAAGTTTACAACTAAACACATTTTTGTCTTAGTTATGAAATATTTCATTGCAAGGTGATTGCTTAAAAAAATAAAAAGGTTGCAAAAAAGTCTGAGCCAGTTGATCCTGAGTCCAAATTATTATTCCCTCCTGCCATCGTCCATTGACCAGTCCCTTTCTGTTCGTCCCGTCTGCCCGTCCTCTGCCCTCGGCCCTCTCTCTAACCCCGTCTCTCCCTTTTCCGTCTTCATCTTTCCTCCTTGTCCTTTTTCCCTGACATGCTCCCTCTAACCCCGTGAACCCCCCGCTTCCTACCCACCTCTTTTCTCTCAGTCGTCCCGTCCAGCCCCACTATGGCCTCGTCGACCAGCCTGCCCTCCAACTGCAGCAGCTCCTCTGGCATCTTCTCCTTCTCTCCAGCCAACATGGTGTCGGCCGCCGTCAAGCAGAAGAGCGCCTTCGCCCCCGTCGTGCGACCTCAAAACTCCCCACCACCCACGTGCACCAGCGCCAATGCTAACAGCCTGCAAGGTAAGCTGCTAGACAGGTAGACATGTATTCAAATAATAGAGTAAAACATATATTTCTGCACAAACATTACTGTCTATGCTCTAATCCTGCTCTTCTTCACCTCCTTTTGATAACAATGTCTCCCTCTGTCAACCTCTCCCTTTTCTTCCTCCTCTTCACTCCCTGTTTTTTCCTTTCTTTACCCTCCACTTTCCTTCCTCACTTTAGATCAGTCTTTTGTGGACTCTAGCAAGTACTCATCAGCTAGCTCTCTGCAGGGCCTGGCCTTCTCCTGAAGTACGTTATCCCTCTCTTTCGTTTTCTCTTTCTCCTGTTTCTTTCCGTTCCATGTTCTCCCACACCACTCATTTGTACCAGCAGCTCATCCTGCCCTACCCTTCCTTCTCTTTTCTGTTTTTATTTGTCACTCTTGACTTGTCAGAGAGACAGCATATGTGTTCCATTTCCTGTTTTCACTTCCTGCTTCCTGCCTGTGCTCCAGTGGGTGTTGGGGGTGTTATGCTACCACAGGTCATTCTCTTCTCCCATTTCCATCAAATGCAGCGCAGGGTCTGTTCGTCTAGGCAGGATGTTGTATGGTGTTGAGATCCTGAGAGAGAGAAATGATGGATGGGAATCTTTATCAGAGCCCTAAGCTAAGCACTTCCTCACTTCCTCTGTCGGCGTTGATGAGCGCTGACCATGGTGACCCAAGGGCCATTGGCCAATGCACGCTGATCACACTGACACACACACACGCACACACACACACACACGCACACAAAAACCATTCTGTTAATCCCAACAAGCCAGAGACACTTAGGAAATAACCAGGGAATTAGTGGATTGGAGGGAGAGGAGAATCAATAGGGAGCCAATATGTTATATGAAAAATTCCTCCCTGTGATGGCTTCTGTGTAAAAATGGGGGGAAGGGAAAGGGGTGAGGGAGGGGGGCAGGAGTGAGGCAGTGAAGACGTAGCAGCTAGTGAGAGGCAGAGCATGATATAAGAAGGTAAAAATGTGAATGTAGCTCAGTATAAAAGGCTCATGGATTCCATTTCCTTGTTCGAGCGTTGAGCGTAATTTCATCGCCTCTTGTCATCCCATGTCACAGTGTCTCTCTCATGTTTGAATTACGCCCCATGATGACAGCCTTGCACAATGGGCTCGCATAGTGTAACTGCTAACAATTAACAGCGGCAGCTCTTGCATGAAGTTATTCAGAAAGCCTGTGAAAAGTAGAGGGATGTTGCCGGTGTGCGCCAAGTTAGCGGCGCAGCAGAGAAAAATGTTTTGATTTTGGGGCCTCGGAATGAAGATATAATGAGGGAGTCGTCTTTGTTCGCCAGATGCTGGAGCACATGTCTGTTATGCGACTGTTGTGATGACAGATGAAACCCAGCAATCACATGACTGACCTCTCTCTCTCTCTCTCTTTCTCTCTCTCTGTCTCCATTTCTCTTTCTTTACCCCCCCCCCCCCCCCCTCCAATCATCTTTTTCTCTCTCCTTCCTCCCCCTCTTTTCCCACAAGCAGCGATTCCCGGGATGATCGTTCCACCCATGTAGAGGATCTGGGATAGCTGGAGATTGGGGAATGTTGAGAGGAAAAGACACAGTATCGGAGTCTGGCGAGTCTCTGTTATGCTCCAGAGCTGAACTGAAGGAAGTCAAGATAAGACGCAGGACTCTGTTAAACTCAGGCCTTTCCATTGGGATATCATCTGAAAGGATAGGGGAGGAGAAAAAAGGACAATACGAACCTTTGTGATGTTATTTCCCTCTTGGTTGAATTAGTGTAGCTTCTCTGACACCGCGTTGGACGGAGTGTATAGAGACTGATAGTTTGCCCACAGTGTGACACTGACCTCATGAAAAGAGCATTTATTTATCTTTATGTTTATGCCTGTAAAGTTTGGGTTTGATTACTGGAGGCCCCATGCCATCTTGCAATCCGTAGCTCGCACAAACAACAGTGAAGTGTTGGTTTGGCCATGAAGTTTGCGTAACCTCTGTCACAATAGAAGATGCTTTCCTTAGCTCAGCCTGCTTACTTAAAACCACATAACAAAACGCTGGCCAAATGGAACTAAGGTCAACAAAAACACACGAAAAACAAAGAAATACAGAAAAGAACAAAATCAACCCTCAGTTTTGCTGCTAATTATCCCAGGAATCTAAAATGGTGTAACAAAATCTCCCTAAGCGATTTCAACATGAGAAACCATGCTTTTCTTTCTTTCTCTCTTTTTTTTTCTTGGTTGGTTGGTTTGTTTGAATTTTAATAAAACTGTGAGGATTGAGCTGTTTGCAATATGCTTTTCTGCTTGTCATGTGAACAAAAGGTGATGGTTAGCCAAAATTGTCATTTTTGCCTGAGATTTTTAGGTAAGACTTGAAAAGCCAGAGGATGTGTGCGTCCAGCCAGCACTGTACTGAAGGAGTCTAGCAAATATCAAATTAGAATAAATGCGTGATATATGTGATATATTTTTGTATATAAAAAAGTTGAATTTTTTCATTTGACCTGTCTTTCTTTTTGCAATAGCTATAGTTTGAAATGTAAACATTAAATGTCTTAAGGCAGCTTCTCAGTGCAGAAGATAGATTTACTGTGTGTTGTCAATATCTCATCTGCTAAACATGAGAAACATGGATTTGGATACAAAAAGGGGATTCCTGTAAAATATCCTATAAATAATGTATTTATCCCTTGTATTTGTACATTGCCTCTCACCCTCGTTTAGTTGTGTTGTGTAAGTTTAATACAGTAAGTGAACATATTTCACAGTGTTTTGTTTCATTATTTACTGTTGTCTCTCACTATTTAAATGTGACTTTTTTATCTTTTTTTTTTTTTGGTTTTGTATGTTGATTGTTTTGCATCGGTATACCATGCTTTCATTTGTTGATTCAAAAACATGCCATTGTCTATTTTTGTATTATTTGTAAGTTAATAAAACATTTGTTTTTTTCCTTATGAAAATGTTTATTGTATGGCAAAAAAGTAGCATCTTATCCAGAGTATTTGGTTGAAGTAGATTTTTTAAGAATATATACACACATTAATATATACTGTAAATCTATATCTTTTTGTTTGAACTCTTTGAGGCTTTCGGATTGATACTGTTCTTGAACTGATAATATGCATGGGTTCTTCTCTTGAGTGACACTTTCTTTTTTGTGTGGAAACCAGGAGAACTAAGAAAATGCTCTGTGTTTTTCTTTCTTTGTGTTCCTCTTTTTTTCCCCTCTGTTCTTTCTTTTCCTATGTTATTTATGCCTGCTTACATACTGTATCTATATACTCTTTCTTTTTTCTGTCACTGTAATCTTTACCAGCAGTCTAGATGCCTTAACAATGCAAACCCATTCTTCATTCAATCACGTGTACAGTTTTCTACCCTCACCACAATTGTCTATTGCCACAGAGGAATTCATGGGAACTTGGGGACAAAGCACAAACCCACTCTGTTTGGTGGTGAAGCCAGACTAGAATACAAAGAGCCATAATTCAACAATCACACACACCCCGATGTACTATAATGCTACAGCAATGGCACGCTTTGAAGGACAGTCGACGCTGAGAGGCCTGTCTCAGCGGTGCTCATTGCACTTTAGTGTTCACAGAAACACTTTGTCTTCTTTTTTTTGTAGCGATTATGTAGCTCCTTTTCAATGAATGAAATAATTTCAACCGCATGATGGTAATATTTCTCATTAACCACAGGATCACAACAGCATGACAACACAGAGCTGTTTTAATTGTAGTACAAAGGGGCGCACAGTGAAGACAAGCACTGTCACAGCACAATTTTAATCCCACACATGGAGTCGCAGTTCAGACTCCAGTATCTGACAGTCGATCCCCCAGTCCTTCACTGGCTGTATTAGCCTATGGACAATACAGCTTCATTACAAGCTAAACAGAACAAGAACAAGTGAGGAAGCATGAAAAGGAGCTCCTTGGCCCCTCAGCCATTTCTGTAGTCTTTTCTTTGTGTCTGCCGTGTGTCTTCAAGCTGTTGCTGGACAGAGAATAGGGCTTTTCTCTCTGCTTTTCTTTTCTAGAGCCTGGTTTTGTTAAGTGGGTAGAAAGGAGCATTTTAACAGAGGCGCCTGCTGACAGACGAGTGTTTTTCAGGCACTTGTGTGCCTGTGCTGGTCTGGGCCGGGGCGGGAGGGGCTGCATCATATCTGTTTCAAATGAACTACAGAGGTCTGTTGTCATACAATGGCTTCTTTGTAAGCAAAGTTCCATCCTGATTATGAATATCGGTAATGGGTGACAAAGTTTTGTATTTAGGTAACAAACAACAAAAAAAGATGCAAACCAAATAGCTGGTGTCTATTTTTTCCTCTGTTTTGTCTTTGACTGCAAATACACTGAACAGCTCTATGATATAAGGGAAGAAAAAAATCTACTGTATAGATTATTGTTTTTGATGAAAATTGAGCTGTAAGATAACTTTTGGACTCTCACAATGTTGAATTAAAGTTACCTCTTGTCTGTGACTTTGTCAGTGGTCTTTTTGTTATTTTAAAATATGATACATTTCTGATTTCTGATTTCTGAAAATTGTGGTTCAATCAATTAATGGAGTAACAACAAGGATGCTTTGGTGAGTTTCTTGTCTTTTGACTGAAAATGTCATCACCAAATAGCTGACACGCAGTCGACGAAGAATAGAGGAGGACTGGCTAAGACTAATTCCACAGGTCAGAAACAGGCCTGCATCCCCTCCCCCTGCTAGGCCCCTTTCTCTAATGAATCTAATTCATTAATGCATTACTGATGGCATGGTGAACATGGTTAGCCTGACAAGTTTCCTCCTAAACATATTAGTTAATGATGATTCCAAGGTTATTAATTGCGAACGCACCAGCCCACCATAATTGAGTCATCATTTGCATACCCGGTCATCAGCAGAAAATTAATTTCTTTTTTATTTTTTGCATATCTAATTTAGGATGCTGCGATTGGATTAGCTTGTGAAAATAGCGGATCCTAGGATTCTGCTGACCTCAAAGTGTTCCAGGGTCTCCACGGTAACTGGAGGCTTCCGTAACGCCAAGGGGGAGAGCGAGACAACCTGGAAGTACTGATGAAATAAGGACTCGTAAACATTGTGTGTGCTTGTGTGTGTTGGCCTCCTTAATTGCCTATAGGTTCATAACTGTGCAGGGCTTTTTCTCCCATATATCCAATAACAGAGTTGATAGTTTGCTGACAAACAGTAAAGTGGGTTGTACTGTGCACGATTTAGCAGTAAGAGGTGGGATATTGAATTATGGAGGTTATACACTCAGTGCTAGGGAAAATTAGTCCTGGAGCCTAATGTTTTTGATTAGCGAGCCGAGCACCGCTGCTGTGTTACATCGTGCAGCTCCAGGGATTCAGCTTCCCCAAATGCAGCTTGCGGTGCAACACACACACACCCCACTGACACACTCAAACACACACTCATAAATCATAAATACACATAGACAAAAGGTGAACCCATTTTGCTCTTTATTTCCAGCAGCTTTTCACGCCCAGATAGACTGGTCAATGTGGGAGGACAATGGGAATGGGAGGCCGAGGGCAGCGTGGAGCCAACAGACCTCAGCCCTCTGGAGACATAACATTAAAAACACTATTCCTGGAGAACTACTCTTCTGGATACAGATGGCAGAGCCTTCGCACATCAAGAGAGGTGCTGTTCAGGAGCTTCTGTGCTACTAGTATCCTAATGAAATATATTAATGCACATATCTCCCACCGTCCCGCTCTCCTCCTCGTTCTCATTCTCCTCCCTGCATGGACACATGAAGGGAGGAAGAGCAGAGAGGCGTATTTGAAAGAAAAACAGGAGTCCCCATGGGGATCCCGGATAAAGAAAGGAAAGGAAAGAAATGGAAAGGAGAGAGGATCGGAGTGGGGTGGAGAGGGGGGGGGGGTTATATTCAGGGTGGAGGCAGACCTAGACAGTGTGCAAAAAACAAGGAGCGGTGGAATGAATATTAATCTATGTTAGAAAATAGTCACAATGGACATCACAGAGAGATGTAGAGAGGCAATGGGAAGCCAGTTCCAATCCTGGCCTTACTTAACGAGTGTGTATTTGCAGGTGCACATAAGCAACTCTGCCTTTCTGCATCTGTGAATGCATGAAACCCGCCTGCCTGTAAGACAGAGCATATTTGAGTACAGGCATACCTAGGATGAGTGTGCACTCACATTCAGGTCTGTGCTCTCGCTTATGAGGGTGTGTGGTCGTTTCCCACAGTAATTATCCTAGTGACTGTGGGTGTCTGTCTATGATCTGTGTGGTACCTGTCAGAGGGAGCCCGGCAGAGCCCATGCTTTATATTCCCTGTAATTGCTGCTGCTAATTTACTGTGCGTTGGCCTAATGAGTAGGGAGGTGAGGGGCTGGGGTATGTAATGGATGTTACAGAGATAGAGATAGAGAGATGGATTTCACTACTGCCGGCAGAGAGAGGGAAAAGGGGAGGAGGCCGGCGAACTGCGTGTGTTAAGCAAGCATGTAGAACACTTATCTTTATTGTTCTACTAAAATGAAAAAAAAAACAACAAAAGATAAGCTATTTGCCCCCCCACCCCAACCCACCCCACCCGCCTCCCACTTTTCCCTATCCATCTCTTTCACCCCCCCCCTCCATCCTCCCCTCAGCTGACGGTACAGTGGCGACTGCAGCGAGCGCATTAGACAAGCTTTTTGTTATGTTGATTAATGATAAAAGCAAATCCATAAATAATATAGATTATTTATTCCATTTATTCAGATGCTAATTAGAGCTGGAAGCAGATACCTCAGAGAGATGCCTTTTTTTTTTCTTTTTTTTTTTCATCCGTTCCAGTGCAGCCAGATAGACCAACTGACATTCTCACAGAAGGAGAGACAGTCAGATATTAATGTCATTCACACTTTGAAGCACCAGTGGTATCTTGTGATGGGGACACGTCCACCCTTCATTTCTCCCTAATGAGGTCGTGATAGAGGCCAGTGGTTCTGGCACGCACACACACTCTGTTTTTACGCACCCTCTCTGCACACTCTTGATGAGCGCTGGATTGACAGGGTCGTCTTTGATTGATGCACCGCGGTCCTTCCACATGTTCTACAGCTCAGTCATTTAATTATGTTTCCTAAGCATCATTAAGTACTATTATATTCTATCATATTCTAATGAGAGAGGTGGCCAGTCACAGGACAAGCTAATTGGTGATTAATGTTGTGTATCAGTGAGAGACAACGCAAGATTTGCCATTTAATGACACAACACTGTATTTAAGTGCTGAATATGTAAAAACACAAACAGAGGGGGGAAATTAGAGTGGGTGTGATTGAAATCAAAACAGATATTGGCTCTTAAAGGTCTAATCTCTCACTTTTCTCTCTTGGCCTCACACCCACCTACCTACCCCCTCCCTCCCTCCCTCCCCCCTTCTTTACACACACACACACACTTCCTGCATTATTCTGAATTGTTCACCTCTTAGCTGCATTACACACACTTACTCAGATAATGCAGGAAACTGTCTCTGCAGACATAACTCACCTGCTCCTTGAGATTAACCACTAACTCAGTATTGATGCACTGCTTCACAGGTACGTACGCACATGAAAGCGTGCACACACACACAACACACAGACACAAACATCCTCATCTGGTATTGACATGCCGTGCAGCTGTAGGTGTTTCCATTTAAGGTCAGTCGATTGCCTTAAGTATGTAATGTTAGGAGGGGGGTCCGTAAACATGTCAAATTAGCAGTAATGAATGACCAGGCGCCGGCAGGGGGAACTGTCAGGGTGCACACCCAGGACAATACATTACCCTGAGTTATCCTAGTCTGCCCTTCTCTAACACCGGGCAACACACACACACTGACCGAGCAGACACAGGGTGTAAACTAGTGGGACCCATTCAGCAGTCACACACTCTGCTTTAATGGGCTGTGTAGCTGATTGGTGTCTAAGAGACAAAAAAAAGACCTGAAGCAAGAAGCCTGACACAATGTTAGAGTATCGAAAGTTCAGGGGGGAAAAAAATATTGTAAAAACAAAGTTGAAAGATTGACAGACACAACTGGGATGACAGGGGGGAAAAAAGACGAATTGGAGAAAAAATTTATGAAAATAGATAGAGCGATAGATAGAGGACTAAGCTAGAGGGAGAGAAAACAAACTGTGGTATTTATTTTTTCTTCTCAGTGTTGAAACAGGAAAAGGACCTCTGGTTTAATAAACCATGAATCCTTTCACAGAGGGTTTGTATGTTATTCTTCGGAGAAACAGATACGTGGGGAGGGAAGGGGAGACAGAAAGAGAGAGAAGCAGAGAGCAACGGGGGGAAAAAAAGAGATGCTCTGCAACCATATGAATTTCTCTCTCACCAGCACACACACACACACACACACACACACACACACACACACACACACACACACACACACTCTTCAGCCCACTTCCAGGCTGTAGCCTATGTTAGTTTTGGGTTGGAAGTGTGTGGGGTGGAGAGGGGGGGCTTCACATCCTCCTCCGTCCAGCCTGTGAGAGAACGAGCATAAATGAGAAGTAAAAGATATACTTCCCATCTGTAAATGATTAAATCCTTCTCCTCTTCTTCTCAGCATTTGACAGTTTGTGAAAATTACTCTCTAACATATTCACTTCACTCTGGGACACACACACACACGTACAAAAAAATATTCATTTCACCACAACAATGCATGTACATCAATGTGTGGAGCATACATAAGCAGAATGAATCTGTCCACTTGAATTTGTAAGCTTGTTTTTATTATATGCACTGTGGATATAGTGATAAATAAACATGTACACAAACATGAACCTACTGTCTCTGTATGTTGTCTCCTTTCTCCCCTCACCCACACTCCCCCTCTCTCCCTCTCCTTCCTGTAACAAAGGTTACATTGATCATGTTTCTAAAAGAGACTCTGTATTTCCACATGGCCCTGCCTCTGATATGTTTTTCTTGGCAGGTCGGACTTCTACTTTTGTCATTCACTCAGCATATTTTAACAAATTAGAAACATTAGAAACCAGGATGGCGGTAATGTTTTGGTTTGGTTTCGAAACTCTTACGGTCCCCACAATTATATTTCAAAACAGGGGCGAATTGTTTGACAGCCGAGCGGAATAAAACCCTAAAACAACTTTTTCATTAGAAACACATGCTCTCGCAATTAGAACCTAGCATTATGTTAATGTGTGTTTGCACTGGTTCATTTGTTGTCGTGTGAACGGTGACGCCGTGCGAGTGTGTCTGCGTGCACATGTATGTGATTTTTTGCGTGTGAGGGGGTGTGAGTCTGAGTGTGTGGTTGCCTCTTTGTGTGTGTGTGTGTGTGTATGTGTGTATGTGTGTGTGTGTAAGGGACAAAGGGACACAGTGCTCCACATAACAGCATTACAGATGGCTGTTGTGAGTGGTTGTGACAGTGAAAGCGAGTGAGTTCCCACTCCATACAGATGTACTCTGAGTGACCTTACAAACACAGTGGAACTAAAACAGGCCCCCTACCTCTCGCTCTCACTCTGGCGCACACTGTCAATTCTCACTCAGCCCTTGCGGGGCACTAAAAGTTGTTTCCTGAGCCAGGAATACATCAAGGGCCAAGAATATATAAGCAGGGAGCAGGAGAGATGCATAGCTAGGGTCCAGGAAAACATAACTTGGTCTAAGTAAATATTGGACTGAAGGATTAGTAGCTTTTGCCACCTATAAAAGCAAGACAGGTATGCCAGCCTGAGTTAACGACCACATGCTCTGACTTTACCCTGGATTGTTTTACCAAGGAGCTGCGGTGGACAAAGAGGACATTTCAACAAGTTCACTTTATGGAGGAAAAGGGGGAAAAGTAGAAATGACTTTACTTAGCTGAACAATTACCCCCTTCCTTTCACTGGCATAGGGATTGTACAAAAATTATTTTTATGTGGAGGGGGGACTGAACTTCATTTTTCACATCATAAAAAAGCATGGCCCTCCCTTCTCTCAGTACATTTTTCTTTTGGAACATTCGCTTGAGTTGAAGTCTCCCCACAGTATCTCATGATAAGAACTAAATCGGTGCAATTATTTTTCCCCACTGATTACATTAAAGATTGTGTAGCCAAATTTAAACTTTAATATGTTAATAGAGGGATCATTTTCACAGCCACCAACTGGCAACATTTTGACAGAATTGTTGTCATCTGCATATTGCCAAATATATTTTTTATCACCTGTGGCTTACACAAAAGTTTTATATTGATGTTGCTTTTTTGCATTGAATCCCATAAAAAAAAGAATTGGTGTCAGTTTACTTTAAGTTTCCCTATTTAGCATCTCTTAGCTGTGTATAGACAGTTAATAAATTTCTTAATAATGCATTATAATGTAATTATAAGTATCTATAAGGACATTTTAAGTGTTTATTAATGTATATCTGTCAGCAATTATAACTTTCCATACTATACTTTAACTATACTATCTGTTTATAGGCCAACGTCCAGTTACAGAGATCCACAAGAGGAGTTACAGTTTTTGACAAATACATTCATAAATACTTATATCTATGTACCACTACATTTTAGTGTGGTTTAAACCACTTATTAAATATGTATATGCTGATAAACAGTGGAGTTTAAAGTGTTACTGAGGGATAGAATAAAATATTTATCTGGGATGAGTAAATGTTAAAAGACCTCCTTTACTCTTCCAAAAAGTGATCACTAAACTCTCTTCAGCAAAAAAGAAAACACACACAACCCTCCCCTTTTTCTGACACTAATAATTTTCACACAGTCCCTTATTATTCCTGTCTCTTCTTTGTAAAATACAAATATATATTTTAAAAGGGTCTGTTTTGGAGCATTCTTCTGCTTTCTGTGATGTTGAAGCTGATTTTGATTTTTGTCTTTGCTTGCTCATTCTTTTATTCCTCCTCTGAGCCAACTCTTTTCTGGTGGTGGATTGTGAAACAACAAGAATGTTTTTTATTCTCGTGCGGTCTCACCCACAACATTTGTTTCCAATTTGACAGATTTTGGAACACAAATTCTTGGGAGAGAAAATGATGGTTGCACGATGGTTTAGAAGTAAACTCCTTACAAAAGTCCTCCACCTATCCCTCAAATCTCTCCCCTCACAGACCCGATTGCTCCAAGGCTCCCTCCTTTACTTCCTTCACCTCTACTTCTCTTTCTTCTGTTGGTTTAACTCCAAACAAAGTCACCTCATCGTGTATTGTGGGAGAGATTGTAAAGTTTTCATTGAGCCCATGTGGAAGTGATTTGGCTGTAATCTCCAGTAATTGTGACTGTAACACAGAAACAGGCTGGAACAGATTGGCCTCGTATTTTTCTTCAGGGTCACTATGGGCTTATCTCAATATTTAGCGTCTTGCCTGATTGAGTTATCATATCACATTTGCTGTTAAGAGCTGAGTGATGTCAACAAATGTAACCTGAGAGCACAAAATGTTGCTTTAAATCACAAAGAGGAAGGTTCCTGTTTGAGGAAAGCACACACATCAGTGTCAGCACGACCCGCAGAGACCTGACTTTTTAAAATGCATGACATTTAAGACCGCTGTAGAGATGTGAAACAAAAATGCTGTTAAAATATGCTCTATTACAGTGTGACCTATCTTAGATTTGAACCCAGTTTCCCCCGACCCGTGTCACGTACAGGCACACACACACACACAAACACACACATACACACACACACGGAAGTCAAGAGCACTCTGCTCAGTTGCTGCTGAGGTGCAAATGGTATGTCTCTACGCATCACTGACCCAACACTGCTCCTTCACCTCCTCTCTCTTCTGTCTGCTCCTTCTTGACTCTGTCCATCAATGCTCCACCTCAGTCACCCCTTTCTCCTTTGCACTTTTGTCCCTTTTCCTCTCTTCCCATAATTTGTCTCTTTGTCCTCTGTTCATCATACTTTCCATTTTTCTAACTCGCAGTTTGTTTTCTCGAACGCTCTTTCAGCCCCGTGGCCCTTACTCACACATCCTGATGAATGAGTAATCTTGCTGCATTGTACTCAGTCATCCTTGTCCATGTTCGATAATGTCTCATTTGATTCTTCCTACTGGTGTTCTGTGAATGGCAGAGACTGAGAGCCCGGAAGCCATGCAGTTATCATAAAGAGCATGTCAACTGCGAAGCCACAAAGCCTACAAGTGATTAAAACCCTTCAACTCAGGGTTACTTCATCACAATCATCAGTCTTTTCTTGTCCTACCTTCTGGCTGTAAAACCCACAGAGCCTTACCCTCCCCGTCCGTTAATAATATTCACTCTGCCTCTGATACATTAGCCAGTGAATGATAGGGTAAAGCCCTGGCCTAATTGCTTTCTTCTTGTAAAGTCTCAATTCATTTTTGCTGAGGAGACACGGAGATGTGTGCCTATAGCGTGCGCATGCATGAGCCGACACACAGCAACACACAGAACCTGACGCGCACACTTTCACACACTCACACTTACATTTACACACAACCCCACCTTCCCACTGCCGTTTTATGATGGATGGGGCTGAGGATGCATGGGGGAGGAGAGGGGAGAGAGACTATAAGACTGCACATGTGCACGTATGTGTGTGTGTGCTCAAGAAAATGCGTGTGTTGGTTGGAAAGAAAGAAAAAGGGAGAGAGTAGGAGAGAGAGAAGCTGAGCTGAGGAGCTCTGATTAACGACACAGAGAAGGGGTCCCAGAGGAGCTGGGGGAAGAGCAAAACTATCTAGGGCCAGCTGAGAGAGAGCGAGAGAGAGAGAGGTTGGAAGAGAGAAGGGGGTTGGGAGTTGGTGGTGGTGGGGGGGGGGGGGGGGGGGGGGACAAAAAACAGGGAAAAAATGGGTGTGTGTGGGGGGGGGGGTCTGTTTTCTTTTCATACATGTCATTAAAAGAGATTCACAAACACATGAAACTCTGCATATCCATCATCATCATCATTGCCAAATATGAATGTCAGATTTATCCGTTTGCTGCCCCGCTGCACAAAGCGCTCCTTCTCTTCTCCTTACCAGATACGGCACACACCCATCAGATTAAATCTTCTCACCTTACCTACGTTACGATCCTGGAGCCTCAGGCTTCTGTCCATGGCGCTGTCAGAAGGGGAAACAGGGTGTGTGTTGCCAGAGCGCAGGCCATCACCTCTGCCTGATTGCACATGAGAGTAGAGGTAATGGGAGTGTAATAGCACCTTAAGTACCCTGCTCTCACTGACACTGGCTGTATAGCATTACCCCTTGGTCCAACTGTGTGGCAAAGTGTGTGTGTGTGTGTGTAGATGAGGGGGTGTATGCATTGGCATATAGGCATGTGCAAGGTTTGTTTTGGATTTTTTTTTGTGTGTATGTGCCAATCCATTTGTCTGCTGTGGATAAGTGTGGATATGTGTGTGTGTGTGTGTGTGTGTGTGTGTGTGTGTCTGTGTCTGTGTCTGCTGAAAGAGGTCTGACTGAGGTTTGAGTGTGTTGTGTTTTCCCTGAGGGTCGTCTGAGCCGTAGCGATCAAAGAGAGAGATGGAGGTTAACTGACCAGACCTGAGAACCTCCACAGAAGGACCTGAGGGACTCCTCTCTGTTAGCCCAGGTACCAATCATCTGACACACACACACAAACACACACAATCAGTGGAGCGGTGAGTGTAGAAGGGGGCAGTCTGAGTGATCCAGAGGGATTTAAAGATCTGTAAGGCCCAAACTAACTTTGTCACTTCACTCATGAAGCCGTAGCCTTTCACACTGTATCCATTACCTCAGATACGTTCTCTACAAAACATCAAATAGCTTTATCCCAACTCCTACCTCTATGCTTTCAAAGAGCGATGCCTTCCACTGATATGGAAGTCCTGTAAAGTGAGTGTAAGTTATATAGCGGAGGTCCTTGGAGAGAAACTCAATGACTAGTCTTCTACTAGAAAGTTAGACTGTATTCCTGAGTAGCTCAAAGTAACGACTCCCACTGAAGGACTGAGAGTGGTGCACTCCTGCTGGAAGTTAAGCTCGAAGTTGTGTTGTCAAAAGAGAGAGAGAGAGAGAAAAAGAACAAGTGCATTCAAGTGTGCGTACGTGTGCAAGTGTGCAAATGTGGAAATGCATGAGTTGCAGGAGTGGGTGTGCAAATGCGAGTGGGTCTGAGGGTGTGTGTGTGTGTGTGTTTGAAAATGAATGAGAGATAACCATCACAGGCAGCTGCCATGGTGAGGAGAGACGACTAGCACCAGCTAGATGCTGCAGGGAAGTTTCCTCAAAAAACAACACTGACTACTTGTTGATTCCATGGGTGCTTACATCTATTACATATTATTGTAGAAATCAAACATTTTATGACACGTTTGATACCGAACAGCCTGTTATATAAAACCTCACATCAGTGCAAAAGCATTAGCAGGGAAAAGGTATGCAGAATTTAATTATATAAAAGTAGCAATGCTGAAATGTAAAGATACTGAATCATAAGTAAAAGTTCTGCATTAAAAAAAAAAACTTTTTAAAGAAATAAGTAAGAATTAAAATATTACTTGCACGTTAAAATAAAATTACTTATTGTGCAGAATGGTCACTTTCAGAGTGTCATTGGAGTTATCAGTACTGGTTCAGCATTCAACATTTTAAAGGATAATGCTGGTAATATTTTTCTTATTGTGAACAAATCTACTGAGTCACTCCATTGCACTGGGTGACATGTTGCCTCATTAATTACTATATTATATTTATGTATATGTATGTGGGAATGTGCAATATGTGTACTTATTATATGTATGTATTTATTGAGTCAACAGGTAGCATTATATCATTTATTGTTGTGCAAATCTGCAATTCAGTCATGTATTATTGTTGTGCAAATGTGCAACTTTGCTTTTTTTCTTTGTTCTTAACTATGGTGGCAGTGGTCTCAGCACTTAGAGCCCAAGACAAATTTCCCTTTGGGGACAATAAAGTATATATCTATCTATCTAACATGAACATATGCAGTGTATTTTTTTTTATTCAAGCATACATACCAGAACACTGTCATTCTGCCATAAATGGTCACTTGTGCAAAGTGTGTCAATCCGCAGCTCAACATAGTACCCAGCAAAAGCACTATTTATTCATGTTTGAGCAAGGTTTGATACAACTAAAGCATACAGTGGCCAACCAAGGGCAAACATTCTGCAACTTAAGAAAACCAATGCAAATAGACAAATCCAAATAAGAAAACATCTTCATCAATTTGAGTACACGTGTGAAGCATTTAGAAAACACACTGCAAATACCACAACACCACACAGCACAACACATTACAGACACAACAATGTAATAGGGCTGAGCGATATGACCAAAATCTCATATCATGAAATAGATTGTTTCACGTCCCGATAACAATACCTATCCCAATATATCACATTTTAATTCAATGAATAAATAGTTACACTGTGCACAGTCTTGCCTGCGTTATGCTGTCAATTACGGTCACTGTCTCACTGCTTTTCTCCTCTTCTCTCTCTCGGAGCTCTCCGTTTGTGTGCAGAGTGCAGCAGAGGAGAGACAGACAGCAGTGGGTTGGAGTTAGAGAGCTGATGACAACTAAACTATGTATGATAAAAGCTTAGCAATTAAAAAGCCAAGAAGAGTAATTTTTCAATGTAATCCTCACAAAAGATGGACAGACTCCCAATCATGAAAAATATTACTGTAAAGAGTGTGATATGAAACAATAGACGCTTTTTGGTCTTCACACGATATATATCATCATGTCGCACAGCCATACAGTGGAAGTGTTTCCAGAGAAGATTTCGGAGTGATGAACACGTCAATTAGTTCACTCTCACACACTGTAGTGTCCCCAAAATCGTTTCACACATCAATAGTCTCCTGTTGGTTATACTACAACATTTAGTTTGGGGTAAAAAAAGGGTAGGGGTTATCTTAATTTGCTTGTTTCTTGTCTATCTGCATGTGTTTTATTATGATGCAGTGCACTTGCCCTTGTCGGCCACCATAACACTGCCGTGCCTTTAAAAAAAATTAAACTATCTCTTTGTGAGTTGTTTTTAAATATTTTTTAAATCAGTCTACATGAGGAGGCTAAGTATATCTGCTTTTTGTGTTGTATTACTTTGTCTCTTTAGACCATATCTAAAAACAAAGGTGTTAATGACAGTTTCCTCCTGGCTGCATTACAAAACCTCCCTGATATCCATCTAAGTATCTTTTGTGTGGCTTTATAGCGTCAATGTAATAAGTTGTCCAGATAACAATGTACAGTCTCCAGTCAAAGGCATTCATGGAATGAGAAAAGTAATTAAGCTTAATCATGCATAACTAATCATATGTTGTATATATATACAATGTTAATCTGCAAGGTAACTATGATTACATCTGTCAAGGAAATGTAGCAAAGTAAAATCTACAATATCAATAATGTAGTGAAATAGAAAATAAAAAGTGGTACATTATCACTGTTGTAATGTACTGTGACTATGGTTGTCTCATTCAGTACACTGCATCTCCTGTATGTGAGGAATGATCAACTGTCCTTTCCCTGAAATAAACAAAGTATATCCTCTTCTCTCAAGTAAACATGACCCTAACGACGACATTGCGAGCCAGCCTGTTTGAGTAGGTGATGGTGGTGTATGTATCCGTGTGTGTGTGTGTGTGTGTGTGTGTGTGTGTGTGTGTGTGTGTGTGAGAGAGAGAGGAGGAGGGGTAGGGCATAGGATCCTGCTGCTGGGTAACATCTCTGTCAGGACGGCTTTGCTCCATCACCACCCCGCTTCCACACACACATGCACACACACACACCCACACACTCCATCAGCACCCGCTCAGGGCTCATCAGTCGCAACGGAGCACATGTGGCCGGAGTATTCTAAACAAAGCTTTATAAAGAGCTCAACTTAGACTGCCCGATGTGACAGTCAGGGTACTAATGATGCCTGGAGACCGCTAAATACGCCACTGACAGACCTACGGCCTGCATGCCATGCACAGACACATCACACACAAGTTTTCATTTTGGCATGCACTGACAAACTCTCGCAATCACTGTGGCAGGGTGGAACACATGCTCGCAGTCGCAAACACACAGATGCACACAAACTCACACACACACACACCTTGTGCCCAAGGGCATCTGTCCACAGCCTAAGAGCTCCCAACTGTTGAGGAAAAACAGCTCAATTAGCTCAGTGGAGGAACTAACGAAATATGTCTATACATACACACACACACACACACACACACCACCCACACACATACACACACTCAGAATCGCATTGATCCTTTCCCAGTCTGTGGCTCTAATTGGTGTGTTGATGATACTGTGAGAGTGTGGGATCCTTCAGGCAACTATAGCATGACTTCCAGCTCTTTATTTCTCATTTAAAGTTGAAATACACCCACAAATCCTCCCAGTAGCTGCAAACTATATTCTACCTGATATTCCTTTTGAGATTCTTGTCTTATGTCTGGGTTTAATCACATTTTTTTCTAGTGGGTGGTAATGCCATACCTGAGAGCACTCCAAGATCACAAAAAGCACACACTGCAGCCTTAGAATGTTCCCGTGCCATAAATATCTAATAGCTTGATGACTTTGTTGCTCCCAGCAGATTGAACAGTTGTAAAAACCATCTATCCATTATGTGCATGTCCATTAAAACTACGCACGCAAATGCTCAATGAGAACCTCCAATTCAAATATACACCAACCCTTGTGCACACAGATACACGCACACTGTAGCAGCAAGTTATTGAGAGCAAATGGGGTAGAGTTATTTCCATAAAGGGTCTCAGTGGGTCTCAAGGATCTCTACTCCTGCCGACTGGGAGCGATTTAGTGAAGCACACACTGGTATATTAGTAACTGAAGACGTCTGGGGACAAAGCTGCTCTCTCCAAAACCCTATCCCTCCACTGTGACCTC